>NC_071087.1:28298492-28430992 GCF_027358695.1 Spea bombifrons | reverse complement strand
TTCAGATGATTAAATTATAGTTAGCTTCATTAAGTTATGTGATTTTAAATGGCTTTACCCTAACTTGAACAGATTCTGCCTGTTATGTTGTACTTTCAATCTTATTTTATTCTTCTTTCATAAGACTTCAAAATCTTTATTACTTTAACAATAACATACCTCCTCTAATTGAATCAAATCCCAGAGCATATCTTAGAATTTTGGGATAATGATTTTTACCATTAAAAAAGCTTTTTTTAATCATTTTTGCACAGTGGTGGGTAATCTAAATATTATATTGAATCCAGAATAATTTTGTAATGATGCATGTTATCATGCAATCTTCGTGGAATGGGGCTCTAATTCATTGTATTTTCCAAAAGATAATTCTGCTGAACCTATAATTCCCTTAGGCACCTTTATGGGCGCTTAATTTTTTCTAATTGATATGAATATTTCTTTCAATTAGATGATGTGTACTATTAAAACAAAGTATAAAATAGGGTAAAATATTGAGGAAAAAAGGCCTTCTCTGACTTTTACTCATCTACAAAAGCTAATGAAAAAACCCTGCTAAATAGATTCTAATATGTGTCCTGAATTTAAAAATACCCAATGTTTAATGTTTGTTTGCTTTGTTGCATTTTAAAGGGCAATTAGTACAAGTAGCATATTGCTAGTTCAAAACCATTTTTTCAAATCTGGTAATACTGTCACCACGTCCTATTTGGTACATCTTTGAATCCGGCCAATTCAAACTACCCTCTTCAAACCACATATATTTTAAAACTAGACACCCCAGGGTATTTCAAATAGTATTTTAACCCTTTCCAGACATTAATTTTACTACCCTCTGTAGTCAAAGTTTGTGGTAGCAATACTTTTCTTTGCACACATTTTACTTCAAATATGAATTTACAGCTTCTGCTATATGTCACTGTCAAACAATAACCCAATATGCATCCAGCAACATCTTCTGAGTATAATGATACCACCTGTGTATGGGTTAGTTTGTTTATTTGGGGACTAAAAGGCCACATTTGGGAAATGCACATTTTTCAAATTGGAATTTTGACATGTGTTCGTCTTTCCCCCGTGTGTTATTTGGGACATCTTTGAACCTGGCCAATTTAAGTTACCACATTAAATCATATAATTTTGAAAAAAGACACTCCAGGGTATCTTAAATACTAGTATTTTAACTCTTTTTATGCACACATTTTACCACCAGCCTTTTTTGGAACTTTGACATCTGGTCAGTCTGTGCACATGTTCTATTTTTCAGACATCTTTGAACCCAGCCAATTCAATTTACCCCATTAAATCATACATACTTTTAATGGTAGACACCCCATGGGCATTTAAAATGCCAGTGTCAGGACTCCGGTAATCAGGTCGGGTAGGAGCCCATGTGCAGGGGATACTTGGGGTTCGGTCTGTAACCCACGATGCATGATTATACAAACAAAGACACCACAAGCAAACTCTAGGTAATGCAGTGTATTGTTTGTATATGACAGGACAAGCAAATAAGGGTTATACAGTCTGTAAGCAAGAAACCGGATGTATGGCAGGATAAATCAATACCTGTAATAAGTCTTTTGGCAGGGAGCGCGCTTGGAAGGGCACGAAAGGCAGGGAGCCCGCTTGGAGGGGCACGAAAGGCAGGGAGCCCATTTGGAAGGGCACGAAAGGCAGGGAGCCCACTTGGAAGGGCACAAAAGGCAGGAAGCCTGCTTGGAAGGGCACGAAAGGCAGGGAGCCCACTTGGAAGGGCACGAAAGGCAGAGTGCCCGCTTGGAAAGGCACGAAAGGCAGGGAGCCCACTTGGAAGGGCACAAAAGGCATGGAGCCCACTTGGAAGGGCACGAAAGGCACGGAGCCCACTTGGAAGGGTACGAAAAGCAGGGAATCCACTTGATAAGGACACAAAGCAGGTAACCAGAAACGGTACATTTATAAAACCACAGCAGAATGGTCCACAGACTTCAATACAAAGGCTGGATGAAGTAGCCAGGATTCAATCCCGGAAACAAGGTGCAGCTGGATAGAATGATTAGGGCTCAACTCAGGTAATAAGGTACACCTGATCCTGGTAATTGAGTTCTGAGTGCTCCAGAAGGCAGAGGGTGGCCACTAGTAGTAGCAGATTGATATACCACAGCCATGGTTCAGGCAGCAAAAAAGTGGACCCTGACAGCCTGTATCTTAACTCTTTCTATGTGAAAATGTTTGTGAAGATATAGCTCTTATTTTAGGACTTGCTTTTTTTAAAATAAATATATATTATTTGACTTATTTTTTACAGATTTGTTGGAACTGGATGGTTCCCCTGATGGTAACATCAGTGGGGATTTTTTTTTACGTTACAAATCTTTGAACCCTTTTTTAACATTGTGATTAGTAAGCTGGGCTCCATTGACTTGCATGGTTGTATGCAGTACCTGTATTGAACCTGCAGAGGCAGTCCAGAGTTCTGAGGGACCCACTTGAGCACTTTTTTTTTAAATGGGAGTCGCCATCTTGCTAGAGGCAAAGTCTCTCGCTATGGCGCTTATGACCGCTCTTCGGAGCAGTCACAGTGTGCCCTGGGGTGGGTTTCCAGGGTCGCTGAATGCCTCGATATAAAGACATTTCAGTGACACCGTTTAAACTGATCATTAATCGCCTCCTAAGTTCTGTTAAATCAGGCGTCCATCACCATATTATATATGGCGGATGTTGATGTCTGAGAGAGTGGGCACACGGGGTCCCTGCTGCAGATCTCAGTGTTGCTGAATGCCTCGACATTGAGGAATTACAGCAACACCGTTTGCGGGAAGAGAGTGATATTGGATCACTTTCTACACCTGTTTAAGGTCATGCCAAGGCACATCAATTGTCATAATGATAATTTCATTTATTGAAGATAAACAAAGGTAATCAAAACCTAATGTGAACAAGTAATAGCTGGTTATGCCATCCTTGGTGGCAACATCTGCAATCAAATATTTTTGATAACTCAGTGAGTCTTTTACATTGCTGTTGAGTAATTTTTGATTCTATGAAAGGGGGGCTGTGCATGTGGGCTCTGCCATGGCTTGGTCCTTTTTACAAACAGGTAAGATGCAGAAACGCCCACCTCAGCACAACTGTGCGGCCATGCAGTGGGGCCAGGCCTACCTGATCTTTCAGCAGGGAAACCGCCCCCCCTGTCTGTCCTAGTGTACCCCTCTGATGAGGCCTTGTACTGATCCAATATGAATATAAAAACCCTTTAGCATAAGGGCCATAAATGTCACAGTTAGGGTTCTTAAGCACAGCCAGACCCAGCTAAGCCATGCTCTGGAATGCCCCCAGACAGCACACAAAAGGTCCAGGTAGGTAATGCCTCACTTGGCTCAGGGATGGTCTTCTTCGGGGGCCTCTCCTTGCCCTGGATGCACAGGGAAACTTCCTCTTCCCCCAACAGTCTCTCTGATTATCAGGCTCCAGGGTTTTTTAATGTCCAGCACCTGTGCCTGATTCAGGGCCCCATAGGAATCCTGGACTGGATCCTGCAGACTTCTAGCCTCTTGGAAAAGCCTGTATGGATTTTCCACAGAATAGAGGAACGGAGCATTGGCCCACCCTGCTCGCCAATTGCTCCACCCTTACGGACCCATATGTATGATCTGCACAGCAACCAGCAAAATTCGGGGCGCATGTGTACATAGAAAAAAGAAATAATCTGATAGTGTAATATTGTCAAAAACAATAAGATATGTAGAAGGTGTAAAATGCACTCACAAACAGTGCCAGCACAACAGGCTCGTCTGAGGTATGAAGACTGTTCTTTATTCTTTAAAATCTCTAAGAGCATAAAATAAAGAAAACAACCATATGGTGCAGTATCTTCCTTAATAGTATGTGCGCAAGTTAAAAAAGCACTTACAGGATGGTTGAATTCAAGTCGCTATTCAAAATAAATGTCCATTGAAGTGGATCAGGAACATGCAGATTAAAAAACTTCTCAACGCGTTTCGCCGCTCACTGGGCTTCCTCAGGAGAAATAAATATCAATTGATGTCATCCGCTATGATAATCCGCAATCGTGGTGAGTAAAAATAGAATAAAAATTGATTGTCGCCGTCCACTTTAAATGTCCTCCAGAATGCTTTTAGTCACGGTGCATGTTGGGAAAAAACGTCATCACTTCCTTGAGTCATATCCTAGCAACGGATCAAGCTCCTCACAGTGTCACGGTGCATGTTGGGAAAAAACGTCATCACTTCCTTGCGTCCTATCCTAGCAACGGATCAAGCTCCTCACAGTGTCACGGTGCATGTTGGGAAAAAACATCATCACTTCCTTGCGTCGTATCCTAGCAACGGATCAAGCTTCTTGTTTCTTCTTCCCTGGATAGGCGTGGTTTACATTCAGATGTTGATGTGTCAATGGTGGGCGTTTTTCGGTCTTCTGTGTATGACGAGGTGTATCCAGGCAACGTATATGCTGAGGCAGTTCTCGGCTTGATCTCTTTTCAGGAGCTGGATGTCGGAGCTTATGGAAAATGATTCTGTGAGCTATATTGGAGATCCAAGCTCATGAAGGTATAAAGGAGGTAAAGGACGGCAAAAAATATATAATTATGTTCACAGCTCAAAAAACGAGTGAAAAAATAAATGTGAGAGATATAGGTCATATAAGGTAAGTATGTCAGTGTTAGACAGATGTATGAGAGAGATAGATTATCCATGTATGGATAAATAAAAAATTCCTTTGTACATACAAAAGGTAAATAATACAAAACAATCAAAATATAAATCAAAATAAAAATTTAAAAATAATAAAAAATATATTAAAAAAAAAAAAATATATAAAAAATATATATATATAAAAAAAAAAACAAAAAAAAAAAAAAAAACAGCACCTGGACGCAAATGTCATGCTAATCATCTCCCTGGGGTTTACAAGATATATATATTTTATATATATATATATATATATATATATATATATATATATATATATATATATATATATATGTGCCTGGCTATGCCAACCCTAATAATCACATTACAAAAAATCTATTGCTATAATCTATTGTTATATGCCATATAGACATCACCTTAATAAATTAGACCTGCATTGTTACGTGAAGAACATTTAACCTCTTCTGGTTCATGATATTTATGAAATGGTTAGGTATCAACAAGCAGTTTTGGAGTGTAGAAAATAAGGATAGCTTTACTGGGACTGGCAACAAACAATCAATATGTAAATCAAGATGAAGTGCCTGCCAGATGTGCAATACTTTAACAATTACAACTAAGTGTTTATATGTTTGCAATATTTGAAATATAGTTGAAGCTGTTTAAATGACTGTTTCCCTAAAAGGAAATAAAGAAAAGTTTATTTAGAGATGTAAGTTTAATTTTGTGCCAGTGAATGAGAATTTAGGAAATGGAATTCAAACATAGCAAAGGAGCTTAATTACAATGCAAAAAACTAATTATAATGAATGTTCTGAATACAAATGGTATTGATTGAATAAATAAGACATGAAGCATCCATGTGTTGTCCAAATGTAACGTTTTCCAGGACACTCCATGCCAAAACATGTAACTTTGTCAGATATACTGCAAATATTTAATTATATTATATTTGCTCACAAGCAAAAATAAAGATTTAAATGTGCTTAAAATGTACTGTTGAACAAAGTGCACGTGTTAAATTGCATATTATATTTACTAATTACAAAAAAGGAGGTAGTTAACTCAAATAGAGATTTTAGGAAAAAATCAGAGGGTCTTGAGTTCATTGTCAAACTATTGTCACCTTCAGTTGAAATATTCAAAAAGATAGCAAAATCTCTTTTGTTTCCCTTCAATTTTTTTTGTTTATCATGAGTTATGAAAAGCCTCTTAAACACAATGAGGGTCAGAATTCTGTGTACAATAAATGGCAGATTGCACACATAACAAGCCATCTTTCTTGATATACCAGTTGCATGTTCATGTAACAATCTCTAAAAATACACATACTGTGAAACACATGGGCGTAGGAACCCCTAAAAATCTGGGGGGGACAGCATTTTCCCCCATCAGATCCCCACTTTCTCCCCATCTCTCACACCCCCTCTCCCCCCATTCTCACACTATCTACCCCCTTCTTACACTATCCAAGCCCTCTCACACACTATCTACCCTCTCCCTAACCCCCCTTCTCACACTATCTACCCACTCCCTAACCCCCTTCTCACTAGCTACCCACCCCTTCTCACTAGCTACCCACTCTCTACCCCCCCCTTTGTAGTTCACTTACCCTGCAGTCCTGTGGTGGGGGCGTGAGGCCTCTGTCTCGCAGCTCTGTGGCGATACGCGTGGCTTCACTGCTGAGTGCCGGCATATGACGTCATATTCTGGCGCTCAGCGTGAAGCGCCGGCACCGAGACAGACGACTCACGCTCCCGCCACTGCAGTCGGGGCAGCATTGAGGCGGGTGGCGGCTACGGCAGGGAGCAGAGGAGACAGAAGGATGCCTGTGGTTGCTGAAAACGACTGCTCGGCACCCCTCTCTCTCCTCCTGCAGCGTTTCTATTGGTTCCTACGGCCCAGGGGGAGATTTATTAATTATCGGTCCCCCCCTACATGAGTTACTGGGGGGGATCTGTCCCCCCGTCCCCCCCGGTTCCTACGCCCATGGTGAAACACCTATATAATTCTAATATAAATGCATCTATTTATGGATGGTAAAAAAAAAATACATGTTATCCACTTTGCTTTATTTTGTTTTGAGTCGACAGCATAACTTAATGTAAAGCTTTCTGTATGTTTAACAAGTGAACCCATTTCTACTTTGCTCAGTTTGACAAAGTTGATCTAACGTTTGTGTATCAGAGCAGAAGTCTCCAACAGATGTCAGCCTTCAGATAAAGGAGTGTTTCATTAAAATGGTTAGATAAAGTCACATTCTAGTATAATGAACTTTATTTTGACAAACAATTAAAAACTCACTCCAGCCACCAGCAGAGTTTCTATACTAGAATTTTTTTGGTGACATTATTGGTGAGCAAAGTCCTTGAAGAAGTTTCATAACTGACATGCAGTCAACAATTTACATTGCTCATTATTACGTCAACTGGCATAGATTATTTTTAAGACTGATACTTTTTTTGTCCTTTGCGGATCTGTTCCACGTATATATGAAAAGTTTTTTGGGGGGTTTTATGGTAATTTATTTCATATTTCATAGTAACGATTATGATCATTTTTTAATGGGTATAAGTGAACAAAAATTACTTATAATTACGTAAGTATTTTACTGTAACTATTATGTTGTCTTAAAATCCAATCTAGAAAAAAACCCACAAATTTTATGACAGCAGATTGATTTTGATTGAAACCATATTTTTTCACCACAAGTCATGAAATAATATTGCGTGTAATAACTAGTTTATGCACAACATTTGGAGAATAGATTTTCCATTTTACAAATTTGCATTTCAAATAAAAAGATTAAACAGGATCCAAACACATTTTGGATGAATTGTATAAAGGATAAAAAAAACAAACATTATATTCTCACATAAAACATAATGGGTTGAAATATTTTTCACGTATGGCATATATATATATATATATATATATATATATATATATATATATATATATATATATATATAGGAAATTAAAAACGTGAAAAACTAAAATAACTATTTTTATAAGGCACATTTTAAAATTTTGGAATTCTACTATCCTACCTGGTACCACTTCAGAGTCCTTCATTTATTTTTTAATTCATATATGTGAAAATTAGTTTTGATTCCGTTTTTTTGTTTTGGAATTTACCCTGTTTAACAAAACAACTTATTTTATAAATGATCATGTTGATTGACTTGATGTTGATTGACTTGATGTATATTCTTAATGCCCTTCCTCTCTACTGGCAATACAAGCAGATTAACACACATTTACTGCATTTACTGCATTTTTAATATTTGTTAGCTTGTGGTCTTACTGTATATGCAACAAGTGTAGACATTAAATGTATTACTGTATTGTAATCAGTTCAAGTAAAGCTCACAATCATTTTATGTAACTATCCATAGTTCAGAGGTACCTCAAAATCAAACAACGTTATGTGGCTGATGTAAAAACCAAGGAGACTCACCACTGAAGTCATCAGACATATGGTGAAACATCTGTTTTCTTGTCCCAAAAGTTTGATCATATCATGAAAATTATCCATTCTCAATCAACAACTGCCTATAATATAGTAATTTAAACAATAGCAATGTACTCTATTTTATTATTGCTGGAACATAAATAATTTGAATAACATACAGAATAAATTATGTTCGGTATAAATCAAATGTTATCCAATGGCCAAATAGATTATTCAAAATTAAATATATTTATTATTTAATTCGTACAGGTAAAGTTAATTTGTAAAATTTGAAGATTTGGTCTGCATTGTTCCATCAACTTAGAAATTAAAGCCATCTCACTTTTCTCTTCTGGATCCATGCTAAAACATGACCAGTAATCCCAAATGCCAAATGCCGTAAATATTGTCATCTATTTAGCTTGACATTCTTTGTTGGGAATCAAAATATCTCTGTAAATTTCTAGTAGGCTAAGTCAAAACACAGAAATCTCCATTTAAAGAGCTAAACTGCTTTCCTCAGATGTATAGTTTTTCAAATCAAACAGCTGAGCTTAGAAACAGAACAATCTGATATAATGAGCCGGTGATCACACTTGATGTGCGAAGTCAAGTTGACAGAATCATAAAACTGTTACTTATTATTTGCAAAATCAACAGTTTATTAACACTAAATAGATTCAATGATGTCACATTTTATTTGCCAATAGAAATTGACAAAAAAATGAACAGAACAGGACATCTTCCATATTTTTTTCATATCGATATTTGTTAGTAATTTAGGTTTGAAAAAGACCTAAGTCCATAAAAATCAACCTTTCTACGTATCCTCCTGCTTTTGATCCAAAAGAAGGCAAAAAAACCCTCCCTAATTAAGCTATTTTTCACATTTGCTACTTAGGGAGACAATTCCTTCAGAATGCAATCAGATTTCTCAGAATACAATCAGAAAGGGGTTGTTTGCTGATTGGGTCCCCACACGAGTGTAGGGACCAGCCACAACATTCCTCCGTTGCCTGATCGCTCCATAAGAGCAACAGTGCAGCGTTATTAGGGGTTAATACCCTTTTTTGTATGGGGCACTGCTGTTGCAGACCAGCAACACCAAAAACAAGCCCCCACAAGGCTTTTGATCACTCCTACATACTTTGGGATGTCATCAAAAAATATATACTTTTGTTGAGCAGTTTTTCTTTTTCTGGCCACTATTGGGGCGCAACTCCCAGCATACCACATTTAAAAAAATCTTGTTTAGAAACAGCGATGCGCACCCTGTAAGTGCCAAAATAAATGAAAATACCAGGCATATGAGGTGTTTCCAAACAGGAGAAATACCTAAATATACTTTTGGAGTTGTTTTTCTATTTGCACTGGTTATATATCGTTTTTATAGGTGAAACTGTGAAAACATTTCCTTTTTTCCTAATTTCCCCCACATTTTTAGATATTTTTCATACTTAATGATGGAATGGAATTTATAGTTGATGAAAGACATGACAAAAACGGCTCTGGCCTTTTAGCGCAAATGTAGTAACAAAAACCCCGTTCTGAAGAGGTTAAAGTATATGTTGCATTGTTAATATTTAACCCATGATGCTTAACTTTACATTTGTCTGCATTGAACCACATTTGCCACTTTCCCGCCCAGTCAGTTTTCTTTTCTAAATCCTCTTGCTGAGAAGAAACATCAAGGTTAGATTACCCAACATCAGCAAGCACTGCGACATGGCTCTCAATGCAACATGGGAGATTATTAATAAACAAATGAAAAAAAATCCTAAATAATGGTCTGCCCAAAAATAGGCTAAGCTCCTCAAGTACCTTTGGGTGTATAACCTCCAGCCATGGGGCTTTCCTACAATCAAAACCACACAAGTGTCTGTGCATAATAATAATAAGTGAGTAAATTATATGTGCAACACAAAAATAAAATGTGCAAAGATACCCTTCCAGCGAGAGTTTCCACACACAGTATCCAAAAGGCTCATATATAAAGGGAAGAGAAAAAAGAAAGAAAGAAAATTATGGTGTAGTATATCAAAGTAGGTCTCAAAAAACACTATTAAGCAGATCGGACCCTTAAAATTTAAAGGGTATAAATATGCCCATACATAGAGTGTGATGATCTCCTTAGGAGTTTCTTTATCCCACACTGCTGCTCGTAGATAAAGATGGTAAGCAGCGGAGGGTAACAGATAAAAACGATAATTTTAATGTATAAAAGAAAGGCAAACTTGTTGTCCTCCGTTTCAGATGTTACAGAGTCCAGGCTTCAAACTTCGTAGCAGCGCTACCACAAAGTCCTCTGATCCACTTCCGTAATGCTACTCGTCCTTCCAATGTCATATATATATATATATATATATATATATATACACACACACACACACACACACACACACACACACACACACACACACACACACACACACACACACACACACACACACACACACACACACACACACACACACACACACACACACACACACACACACACACACACACTGCAGCCGGTCTGTCCTAATTGGTGTAAGGCCGCTGAAGACATCAAACAGCTGATGCCAATAATTTGTTTCAGGTGAGTATTCACTATGATTCGTTTCATTTAACCCCTATGTATGTGTCCTGTATACATATACAAATTCTATTAAAAAATACATATATATATAATAATGACATACAATTAATGCATATATAACCCCCCACATAGGTTAATCCATATATCTATATATACAGGGTACTCAGGAATCATAAAATAAATGTAAATATAAAATAGATATAAATATACTTATGTTTATATAAAAATCTGATATCGATATTCAAAAATTCCTCCTCTCATCTCCACAATGTTCTAAATAAATATAAATAAATAAATAAATAGATAAGAATACATATTACAAAAAATTACACAATTCAAAATCGCTGTTTAACCCATTAGGAGTCAAGGTCTTAAGTCTAAACATCCATTCCATCTCCTGTTGGGGCTTTCCTACCTTAACTTTTTCCTTTAAAAGCCAATCCCACATTTGTTGTAATGGCTTTGTAAGAGAAGAAGAAAAATATCTCTCTGACTTATCTTGTATATATTGGAGTATATTTGGCGCAAGGTCTTGTTACCAGTGAGGTACCTCAGACATCTGTACTTTCGACCCATCCTCTACCCTATTTTTATCAGTGATATTGAAGTATGTCTTGATGGTTAGGTATGTCTTTTAAACAATGACATAAACATTTGCAACAGGGTTGATGTTCCTGAAGTGATAAGTCAAATGGCAAATGATTTAGTTAAACTTGAAAAATGGTCCGAGCTGTGACATTTAATGTGGATAATTCCAAGACAATGCACCTAGGGCATAAAAACAGACAGCGTATAGAATATTTGATACTGCCCTAACTTCTGAGGAAATGGATTTAGGGGTAATTAGGACTTAAAGGTAGGCAGACAATGCAGTAGAGCAGCCGGAAATGCTAACAGAAAGCTTGGTTTTATATGGAGAGGTATTAGTAGTGGAAAGAGGGAAGAGCTCATGCCGTTGTACAGATCACTGGGGAGACCTCAGTGTTGTGTACAGTATTGGAGACCGTATCTCCAGAGTTCAGAGAAGGGCTACTAAAATGGTATATGGACTGAAGGATAAAAGTTACCAGGAAAATGTAAAGGATCTTAACATATATATATAGCCTGGAAGAAAGAGGTGACAGTGGAACATGATAGCAAATATTTGATACATGATAAGAGAAGAGAGTTTATTAAGACGAAGAAATACTACCACAACAAGACAACCCAATCTTAACATAGAACAGACTTCTAGCGGAGGTGGTAGAGATTAATATACTAAAAAAGGTTAAACAAGCATGGGATATGTATGAGGCTGGGTTGGCACTTTATAAATTATAGCAATTTTACAAACCTCTGCAATTTAGTGTGTTTCCGTTTTTTTAGATTAATTGTTTTTCTTAAAAAAAACATTATTTCTGTGATGGTCCCTTTGTATAGTCAGGAGATTAGGAATAATGGCTTTGTTGATTTTTGTGCTGGATGGCATCAAATGTAAGTAATAAAAATGTTTTCTTACAGATTACATGTTTTGGGTGTCAATATAGTGGTAAATTATTTTTAGCCAGTTAGGAGTGGATGGAGACATAGACAGAATGTGCTAGAAATAATTTGCTCTGTGCTAGACATTAAATAATCCTTAAAGACATTGTCATTAAGCATTCCTGTTATGACCAATGCTCTAACAATGCTAAATTATAAGATAAGGTATCTACTTAACATATCCATTCATCCTGCTGTCAAGTAGCAAAAATGTAATAAAACACATTATGATTAATATTTATTAAAAATTATGTACCTGCTGATCAAAAACGATAATTGGATCAGACAAACACTAACATTCTATTACCTCTGAGCAGTAGTAGTAGTAAAGCAAATTATAAATAATCTGCTGCCTGGTATAACCACACTGGAAACATAATAAATGCTAATTAAAATTGTGGAAATCACTCAACAATTAAATGTTTTATATAAATGCATACTTGGAGCGAAAAATAGCACAATTTGTTTTTGTGCTTCACTTTGTAACATGACAGAGTTTTCTTTACTGTTCGCATTTTTTTTTTCATTTGTAGTCTATTGATTCTTTGCTTTTTTCCTAATTCTTGTGACAAGGGGCCACTAATGCAGCTGCTGCTGATACATGGCACTCAGGTGCCCAGTAACACAGAGTTAAGTAGTGCATGTTATGTGACCTTGTGGTTGTAGGGCAATTTGCATGGAGAGTTCAAGCTGCCGAGAAGACAGGGCTCTGTGTGAGGTAAGAGCGATAAGGAAGAAGTGTGTTGGTGTATTGTGTTGGATAGTGTGTGTGTATGTGTATAGTGTGTGTTTCTGTATGGCAGAAGAGTGTTAGCATGTGGTATAACATGAGTATGTGTTATTGTATTGTTTTGTTATATAGTGTGTGTAATATATGATCATTGCATATGTGAGTATCGGCTATCATGTCATGTATCATTCGTGTGTATGTATGGTGTCAGCATGAGTGTGTTAGTATTTGGTGTTAGCATGTGTGTTTGTGGGTAAGTGCATGGGGCTAGCATGAGTATGTCAGCACATGGTGTTAGAATGAGTGTGTGTCAGGGGTAAGACTAGGATTAGTGGTGCAAGGGAGATAATGTGTATGGCGTTTGAGTGAGTGAGTTTATGTGTTAGTATGTGCCTGTGTTTTAGTTATGGAGAGTGGGGTGTCCTTATCACATAACATATATGTTTTTACAATATTTCTAAATTACCCTCAATTATATCTAGTTCATTTTTTTGGTTTACTAGAAAATTTACAAATGATCAGCAGCTAAAATGTTTCATTCATTTTCCAATTTAATAATCATCTGCATCATTACAAAGAACACAAAATAAATAAATAAATAAAATAAAAATGCATTAAAATATGCAGCTGCTAATATAAGGCATTATAATACTTAATTAGAAAATAGGTCATTAGAGAGATGTGTTTATTATCACAGTATAATCACCCAGGAGATGTAACTATGAACCAGATGTTCTTATATGGCTTTAAGCATCCAGTGGTGTAGTTAGTATGATAATCACACCTGCTACTGCATTCATATGCTACAGTGTGCTACGATAAAAAACATAATTTTTTAACTGTATTATTAAAAAATGTTACATTGACCATAGGGATGTACTGTTTGTTGAGTGTTGATTATGGTACATTTTAGAATCTATTCATTTTAAGAACAAAGTCTTAATTTTAAAATGTTCATTTAATCATTGCATTACAGTTATTCTTTAATTTAAGGTTGAAGCCCATCTGATTCGTAATTCTAAAATCAATACTCCAACTCTAATCCACAGATATTTAGGGCAGTGCAGCCAATGTATTCAGTCCATATGTATGGCTGGCAAAGATCACGTGAACCCCTAACATAGAATGTTACCTCGCCAGGTGGTATTTATGGTGCACATATCCTTATATATATATATATATATATATATATATATATATATATATATATATAGACTCACTACTTACCTCTTAAGTAAAACTTTTTTGGTAGTCCTACAAAGAAACATTGAATGTGTCAGCAGATCTAATGTCTCAGTGACCCATCTAGTCTGCCCGACTTCTAAATACTTTCCTTAATCCCTGGTTATGCCTGTCCCATTAATGCTTATATTCCTCCACTGTATTAACCTCCACTACTTCTATTGGAAAGCCATTCTATACATCCACTACCCTCACAGTAAAATATAATATATACCGTATTTGCTCGATTATAAGACGACCCTGATTATAAGACGACCCCCCAAAATCTGAATCTGAAAAAAGAAAAAGCCTGAATATAAGACGACCCCAAAGGAAAAAAGTTTTACCAGTAAATGTTAATTCATGTAAACTATTTTTTTAATAAAAGCTATGATTGAGAAAAATATTTTTTTTGTTTTTATTTCTTGTATTTTCCAACCTGTCCCCCAGTTACGCACATCTGCCCTCAGGCTTGCCACCCCAATATGGTACTGTGGCCCATGATATGCCTTTTAACCCTCTATATGCCACTGTGCCCCATGGTATGCCTTTTGACCCCCTATGTGCCACTCTGCCTCCAGAAATGCCTTATACCCCTATATCCCATTCTGGCATTTAGGGGGTTAAAATGCATATTATGGGGCAGAATGGCATATAGGGAGGTATAAGGCATTTCAGGAGGCAGAGTGCTCTATTAAATGCCCCCTTAACGCCACTCCAGAAATGCCCTATGCCCCCATTTAACACACACACACACACACACATACACACCCTATACCCCCATTTAACTAACACACACACACACTCTCTCTCCCCCCCTCTCACCCCCCTTCTCACCCCTCTCTCCCCCCCCTCTCACCCCTCTCTCCCCCCTCTCACCCCTCTCTCCCCCCTCTCACCCCTCTCTCCCCTCTCAGCCCTCTCTTACCGGTGCTTTCAGCCGGGGCAGCGGGTTGACGTCGCCTTCCGCTGCAGCCGCAAGGAGGTGGAGTTGGCAGCGGGGGTTTGTATGCGTCCGTCGCGTATACTTTCCCCGGCTGTCAGAGGTCAGAGATCAGAGTTCCCCGCACCGGTGCGGGGAACTCTGGTCTCTGACAGTCGGGGAAGGTCTACGCGAAGGACGCAGACAACCCCCGCTGCTAGCCACACCTCCTTCCGGCTGCAGCGGACGTTGTCTACGCGGATCGCGTGGACGTCAACCCGCTGCCCCGGCAATACAGCAGGAAGCACCGGTAAGTGAGTGTATGATGGGGGGGGGGTGAGACAGGAGGATCCAGGTCCCCTGCAGCGGTGCGGGGGATCTGGATCTTAGTCTCCTAATCAGACCTCTATTTGAGGTCTGATTAAAAGACGACCCCGATTAGAAGACGAGGGGTATTTTTCAGAGCATTTGCTCTGAAAAAAACCTCGTCTTATAATCGAGCAAATACGGTAATATTACTTTTTAATCTTTGTCCCTCTAATTTAAGACTATATCATCTTGTGGTATTTTTTCTTCTTCTAAATATACTGTCCTCATTTATTGTGTTGATCTCCATTATGTATTTAAATGTTTATATCATATCCACCCTGTCACAACTTTTTTCCAAGCAATACATGTTGAGATCCTTTAACCCTTCCCGGTAAGTTTTATCCTGCAATCCATGAACTAGTTTAGAATCCCTTCTCTGAACTCTCTCCAAAGTCTCTATATGCTTCTGGAGATGCTGTCTCCAGTACTATGTGCAATACTCCAAGTGAAGAACCTCTCCTCTATAAACGCATGTGTATCAAATGACTCATTAGTTTTTTCCCCTAAATGAGATTCATTGCCCTCCTTCATTTTTAGCTGTAAAAACTGACCAAAATATGAATTGTTCTTGTTCTAACATTTCTCCTCCTTGAAAATAAATTTTCCTCCATTACTTTGTTAAATAATTGTATGTATTTAAGTGTTTGTATCATATCTCCTCTGTCTTCTGTCCTCCAAGCTATACATATTGAGATTCTTTAGTCTTTCATAATAGGTTTTATCCTTCAAACCATTCAGCATTTGTGTAGCCCTCTGCTACAAGTTGGCTCTTGTAATTTTGCTCTGTGTTCTGCGTTTGGTATGCTTATTTGTTAAGCATTATATTTAGACTAGCATTTACTGTACTGTATGCAGTTCTATTTTTACTTACTTAGTAAAATAACAGTGTGACCTTGTGAAAAAGAACCATATATATAATGACAAATCACTGCACAATACATTGCAGGATGGATATTTAAATATTATACATAATTATTTGCAAAACACATGTTCTAAGGTCCATGTTAACTTAAGCAAGTGGTGAAGGGAGGTACAGGGCATATTCATAATTTACCAATTTTAGTGGGGTTTGAACTCCAAAGGGCAAAGAGGCATCTGACCTGCTCCAAGTTTCCTAAAAGGTATGCCATTAGTGGAAACAATACAATTTAATGGTATCTTTCTTAGACCCATAGCTGGGTCTCCAGGTCAGGTTCCTTTTTCGCCAGGTAAGGGAACCCCCTCCACAAGAATAACTGTGGGGTCCCCCAAGCTTCTTACTTGAAGTGCTGCTTAAAAGGCTGCCTGAAAAGCAACAAGTGTGGGGTAAATGTGTCAAAAATTCAATATGAGGTGTTTTCTAAGACAAATCAATATGTTTTGGGAAATTTTTGTTCAAGTACTTTGGTTATATACAAAATATCATAGAGGACAATTTTTTATTACAAAAAGTCATGTTTTATTTATACTTCTAGATGGCTTTATTTACATGAATATGGCCTTCAAAGAAAGCCTTCCTTGCTCTCTAATAAATTATATGTAATTTGTGTCGGTACACTAAGGTGGGAATAGAAAAAATCTCAGTTAAATAAAAAAGATGTATTTTTTGGATGAATATAGCTTATATTTTGTTGGGGTGGGGACCATGGATTGGCATTTCACCCCACCATAGAGTTTATTATTAATGCCCACACACAACACATGAGATAATTCCAAGCATATTATGTAATGTACGCAACATTTCATAATGTAACATTATTGTATCCATAGTATTAGAATTCCGCATAATATTAATATTAGGTTACACTATATCAACTTAGGTGAAATGAGAAACATTCACAAAGAGGAATCAAGACAATTTTTTTTATTAATGTGCCTTCAACTGGTACCTCTGTAAAGTGCTTATAAGTGTAGGACCTTGTGGTTTCTTAGTTGTGCTCAATGGATTGAATTGATTTTAATTAATTGTGATTGTGTTACTGTGTCTATGGTCCCAACTCTTCAGTCTTGCAACCAGTACATACCAAAAAGAAAAATGGTTTATTAATTACATAGCCAATGTTTCAACCTTATAGTCTTTGTCTACGCCAAGAATCATAGACAAAAGGAAAAGGGTTGTTAGTTTTGTTTGTGGTACTTGACCCTTACAAAAATCACAAGGTCAAAATGTTTTATATGCTATGAAAACCCCTTTTTTTCTTCTTCTCTATAAGAGTGTGCATGGGATCTTTGTTTATCATCTTTCCATGTTTTAAGCCTCTACCCTTGTAATTTGACATTATGAAAGTTTTGCCTGCTTGTCTTATTTTCTTGGGATTTTTTTTGTTTATTTTCCAATAATAACACTAGATCGATGACGTTCAAGTGACAAAGGTGATCATTTTTTCCTTCACTGAATTGTCATCAGTACACATATTGTATGCTTAACGGTAAGTTGTTAGTAATATTCCAAAATGCCCAGGACTGTGGAAGGGCCATGAGCACTTGCAGAATGTGTCAAATGGCTTTAAAGAAATTCCTAATTAGTATGGTTCATGAGAAATATGTTACTCCACTTGTAAATATACAATAATACCAGGACAATGTCAGGACTCTTGGCCTGTACATAACAAAGTTCTAACAGTAGAAAACTATTTTCGAGTAATAAAATACTCACTGTGTATTTTGTAAAATTCAGTAATTTTTTTCCAATTGTTGGATTTCACTGATGTTATTTGATCCAAGAGTTAAATATACTACTTTGTAAAAAAAACTTTTTGTATTAACTTTAAAATGCCACAACAAAGGGTTTATTTTTTTTTGCAAGAAAAAATCTTTCCAACCAGGAAGTAACATTTGAACAGCTACATGATGCTGACTGCATATAAATTATAGTGCTTCAGTTTACATGCCTGGATATGTTTATTAGTTGTCGAATGAATCAACAAGCATCACATAAATAAAACATTTATTCATATGCTCACAAGACAGATACCAAATAATCAAAACATTTGCATCCTTAAGACACCTATTTTCTTTTTCTAGCTTTCATATGGATATATTTGCAGTTTGTGTTTACAGTGAAATTGCTAGGCTTAACACCAAATCAGTGGAATTGCAGTAATGCAAATTTAATGGCAAAATAAAGGCCCCTAAAGTGAACAATCTACATATTGAAATTTTATAATGGAAAATGTCAAAGTTCTGCAGAAAGCAATTGCCACAGAATATAAAATGGAAAGGAAGATAGTTATTTTGTCCTTAGGTGTACCAGAATGAATGCACATCTATACTTTAATTCTCTCGCAACAATTTTAATAATTTTGCCCAGAAAGTGGTTCAGCAATTTATTTTACAATTCAATCCAGTTTTGTATTAGATTAGATACCACAAATTGACAGTTAACTTTTTATTTAAAAAAGTTACAATTAATGTTAACATAAAATAAATGATTTTAGGTTTTATTGATATACATATTCACATAATTAGTATTAATTCCAGCTAGATATGTATGTTATTAAAAGCTACGTGTAAGAAATTTACTATTGGGTTATGTAATTTAATTAGAAAATTGATATTGAACCATAATGGTCAACTTTATTTTAGTTAAATTACATATTAATAATGTAAATTATTGTTTTGTTTGCAGGGAGGCGGATGAAGGAAGAAGATAAAAGTACAAGAAAATGAAGAACAAAAGATGGTTGTCAGAGAAAGGAGACATTAAGAGAGTGTGAGGGAAAGAACCTGCTAACTCTGTACGATAATTTGTAGCTTTTGGCTTCATTTTTGTCCGTTTCGCACGGATGTCTGGACTAATTTTCGGAGATGTGTATGAATTGACAAAATCAGCAAATTTTGTTACATTTGCAATTTGTATGAATCCAAATGCACAAGTCTGCTTGGGAAACAGGCATACATCCAGCTCTAACCATGCCTCCCAAGAAAATCAATTGACATTTTTTTATGATATATTATTAAAACCACAATATATGTAACTTGTTTTAGTGCAGCTTGTTTTAAGACACAAATCTTGCATACAGTTGTTTATAATTGTGTGCTATAAACCCTCTGCTGTTGATAACCTTGCAAAGAATTGTAGAGTATTTTTACAGCTGTATTTTTCCAGCAATTGACTGAAATAAGCTGTATTTCAATAGATTTTCCTTGGTCTTTTATTGTGAATCATGCCTTGTATTTTGCCGAATAACATGCTTTCTTTGAAACTCAGCCAGCTAGTTGCACTTACATCAATATTTTATTATTATTAAAACTTTCGCTGATTTTAAAATTGACTGCTTGATACTATTCTGGGTTTTGGTTTTTTTTTTGCTTTATATATCAAACTGAATAAAAATTGCTTTAAGTCTTCATGCTGTTACCTTGCTTGGGTAAGGGAACAATGAGTATGTTTGTTTCCTTTCCCTGACAGCATGAGCTATACTTTAAAAATCATTTTACACATTTATACCCACTGAGATGTATGTGTGGTTGTCTTTTCCTTGTAGGCAAAAGGGGATTTTTAACTATTATTACTTTAATATTTATATAGCTTTTTTATATGTTGGTAAGTGCTGGCAGGGCTACCATTTTGCATGGTAGACCTATTACAGTTGTAAGGGGCCTGGCTATGCTGGGTGAGCACGAGTCTCCTAGTCCCCCATTTTTAATATAATAATAAAAAAAAGTTCTACACTGGTTCACTAATTACAGGGGCTATGGGATGAGCCCTCACCAGGATGAAGGAGGTGTCTGCCAATCAGGAGAGACTTTCTGAGGAGAGGGATTGGATGAGTCTTGTAATGGAGGGAGATGATTGTCTATGGCTGATCATGTCTGAAATTGAGGGAGTTAATTGTCTGAGATTGCTCGTGTCTGGTAATGGATTTGTTTAAGTGTCTGAGATTGTTCATGTCTGGTAATGGAGGGGGTTTATTGTCTGAGACTGCTCATGTCTGGTAATGGAAGGGGTTAATTGTCTGAGACTTTTCATGTCTTGTAATGACTGCATGTATATTATAATATAAATGTATTACATTTGAAATCAGCATGGTCCCTAAGGCTTCCTAATAATTTCTATAACATGAAATGTATTTTATGTGTATGTGATCGTGTATATAGGTGAATCAGTGTGTAGGTCTGTGCCATCTTTGTCCCCAAATGGCTTGTTAGAGCCCCCAAATGACTTGTCTGCACCATATTTGCCACCAAAAAACATGAGTAGAAGAGAAACTTTCAAGGTTCGTGAGTAAAACCTTTTAAAGTCTTAAAGGAGACTGATTTGTGAGTTTAAGAATAAGAGTTTAAGTTCAGCACTATTATTTTTAATTTTCTGTCTTTGTTAGTTGTTTAGTTATTTTCCAGGCTATAGCATTCCTAGGCCTAGTAACAACTCCTATTCTCAGCCCAGATGGGACGTTGCCATAAGATGCCTCCTAGACTCTAGCAACATTCTCTTAGTAGACACATTAATGCTAATATTAATTATAAAACGTTAGTTGTCAGCTTTTTTTTACCAAGTGGGCCTTGGCCTAGGGTAGTAGGTCTAGAGGAAGGCAGCCCAACTGATGCAAGCTCCCCACTGCTCTGCAATGAGCTGTTTGCAAGAATATCTTTGGTCCTGGGGAGCTGTGAGGGTAACAGTAAAAAATGACCAAAAGAAAAGTGTTATTTTTACTCGACAAGAACATGTAAGGTTGTATTTTTTGTATAGTAGATAACATTGGAGGGTGTTTTTTTTTTATAAGTGTAAGCATGAGGTAGCAAGACATCCTTCCAGAAATGTGTTTACTCTCTTCACAGTAAAAGGTTAATTGCATATAAATATACAAATGTAACTATATAATTCTGACGTTTTACAAAAGTCAAGAAATATTCTGATTATTCCTTGAATCCACAGAAGCCTGAGTTCATATAATGCATCTGGACACATGAACAACACTGTACATTATTCAGTGTGGCAGGTTTCACTACAAAGATCCAAAATGTATCCTTACACCTCCTGAAATATTTCTTTTATTTTTTGCATATAATTATTACTGGAAAAAAAACATAAAATGTGCATTTTTGATTTAATAATTTGCACATCCTTTATCAAACCTTTTTAGTGGAACGGCAACTTAATTTTTGTAAATGCAGTGGGAAGTACTATGAAGCTTATACTGTGTAAAAAGCTGGCAATGGGCCATTCACCTGATTCTTTTAAGAAAAATGTTGGATAGCATACTGTGAACAATTACTTGATGACCATTTGCTAAATGATACTGTATTGCCCTAGACTGAGTTCATTGCATTATTCTGACTTGTTGAGAAATTCCAACTGTCCTTTTAAAGAGCAGCTGGATTGGTTTGGTTAGTTAAGACTCTTCCTATAAAACCCGGGGGACCTGTTAAGGGAGACAAAGTCTCCCTATGATTTTTTTTTGGCTGAGAGTTCATATGGAGCTCAGTGTATGCTGGAACCCACCGTGTGTGATATGTGTGTGATTATGTGTGTATGTGACTGTGTCTGTGTAATGTCTGCACAGCTTGCCTGTGCCATCTTTGTCACCAAACAGTTTGAGGAGTAGAAGTGTGGAGGGAGGTTATATGGGGGAGGGGGGCATCTAGGGAGGGGGCAGACCATTTGTGCAATAAGGGGCCACAAAAAATAAGACAGCCCTGGCGCTAACCAAGATATGTTTGTTGTGGCAAATTTAGAGGATAGCTTATCAGTAACCAACAAAAAAGATATAGAAATATATGTGTGGCACATACATGTGTGGGCAATATTAGTGGATGGCATTGTACATGTACATCTATAGGGGACCAAAGGGTTTAAGACATGAGGACAGCATCACCTTTGTGGGGGGCAGCATCAACTTTATTAACACAATATTCAATTGTGGCAACCTTTGAAAAGACAGGCAGATGAGAGAACATATGTATACTGGGCTTGTGCAAGGTCTGGCTGTGTCATCAACAGGAGGAGGATCTCCACCTTCCTTCTCCTCCTCTTACTCCTAATAGACAAAGAGTGGAAACGCTGGTAGGGGCTCATTGTCCTTCACTAGATCTAAAATATAAAACTTGGGGACAGAGTCATGTGAGCACATCATACACCTGACTTCCCCCATGAGTTGACAGTGCCCAAGTCTCCAGTCCTCCATTGCAAAATGACGGAGCAATAGCCAGGAGCCTGGATGAAACCAGAAGGCTTTATTCTCTCTCTCTCTCTTTTGTGTCTGGTCGCAGCAGCAGCCATGATGCAGCTCTAGTAGAGCAGAAGGTGGATTTTTACCCATTTTAAAATCCCCATCGAAGGGGATGATGATACTGCGCCATTGTTTTTATTCATTTTCCCGAATCGCAGAATCAGATATTTGACATATGATGATATCAAGTCTTCTTGATTAAAGATTTTTGTGAGTGCATACATATACTCTTACTCATTGCACTTTGTTGTAGTTTTGTTACACTGTATGTTTGTTATTTTTTCACTGTGTATATGTGCCCCATTTTGATGGTGAATTTCTTATAAATACTGGAGGAGAACTTTAAAGTATTGCTGCAATTTGACCAGGGAAGTATTAATTACTTTTTTTTACTCATGGTGTTGCCCATGTAGTTGTTTTTGATAAAATATTACTATAAATAATCTCCAAACTATGTTATCCCTTATCTGTTGATGTGGTCAAGTCATGGGAGTGAAAGTGGAAAAGTTGTTATGCAGGTTTATGCCACTAAACTGAAAATGCATAATGAAGCTGAATGAAACAAGCTAGCTGTATTTTAATACATGAAAGCATCTGGTTAAACACTAGTGTATTCTCTTACAGATTTCAGGATTGAATGACATTGGAACCTCAGCAGACTTTACAGGGCTTCACAGAAAGGGAAGAGGATTAGCAGCCCTGCAGAATGTTTCACATAGAAAGGAACAATGAGGCTTGCGGGACTTCAATTTCATCGTAATACGAATTGTCCCATAAAAATGACATTACTGTTACTTTAACAGAAATACTTTTTCTATGTAGTAGGTTTTACTTGTCAAATTAAACTCCTTGATGGATGCAGTCCATCATATGTTTAGGTTATTCTGTGACATTCATTGATTTAAGGATTGAATCCTTCTAGGGCAAATGAAAGACAGACAATTGAAAAACTTTTAGAGTGAAAAAGAAAGTTTATCGTCTAGCAAACATGTTGCTCATAGTATATAATATATTGTATTGTTATTGTCACCAATAGATAATAGTGGGAAGACTGATTCAATTCAACCTGTATTTGTGGGAGTAGTCAAGAGGTGGTCAGTTAAGATTCAGGTCTATAGGCTGTCCTAATTTGTTTACTTGTCAAAATACCTTGCTTAACAACAATGTTGGTCATTGCCCTATGGTACATTTTTTGTTTTTTGCCAACCAGCCCACCAGCCTAATAACTCACTTGCTTCGGTCATCCTTTTTGCCTAATGTAAAAGACTTTGGATTTTTTTAGGGATCTATTTTGATTCTCTAAACATGCCAAGTCTACATTCCCCAAAGGAAGCTTTCTAAGATCCAAGAGACAGTACAATGTTTTTTTGAGGGTTAGATCTTGTACAAAATTGGGACTTCAGCTCCTTCTGGGGACTCTCAATTGTATAATTAGGATTATCCCACAAGGTAGCCATTTCATTTCTTACTTATTGAGTTTATTAACAACAGCCAGCGGTTCCAAGTAAATTCCTCAGTAGTCAGTCTTGCCCCTCAATCCCATCAAACATTTTTGGGATGAACTGAAATGAAGATGGAGAGCCAGGCATTATTGTCCAACATCAGCGCCTGACCTTACAAATGCACTACTGGAAGCCTTCCCACAAGAGTGAAGGCTGTAATGGCTGTAAAGGGGGGCAACTAGATATTATTATTGGTGTCCCAATACTTTTGTCCATATAGTGTATATCATTGTGTATTGTATACACTACTGTATTGTACTGTTGTTGTTTTTTACATGAAATTCGACTCACTCTATAAGCATTAGCTATTTAACTTATAGTTAGCATTTTATTACAAACAACCTTGATCTTATCTCATAATTCTCTATAATATGAATGACTCAATTTCTCTTCAAAATTGGTGAGTGTATTTTGACATAAAATATTACTATTAACGGTTTTGTAATGTAAGCATCATGCATAACACTAAATACTGAGTAGTACATTAATAAGGTAGTAGTAAAAATATAAAGTATAACAAGAAATTGCTTAAGGCAGTTTATTTAATTTTAGCTTGTCTTTTGCATATAATTAGTGGTGGGTGCTGTAATCTTTTATGCATTTTCTTTTGTTTGAAAATCCTATTTGCATTTCGGAGGTCTAATATTCTGTCTGGTGTCTTTTTTGTTTCAGAGCGAACAAAAATCTTAAACATGCTAATCAAAGTGACTACTTTTTGTGATATCTCACTTTTGGCATTTGAGAATAGTTTCATGCAAATGAGCAATGTGTCTGAATTTCTACAGAACATTTTCAGACATATATGATTGGAATACAATCTTCTATCTATATTGACAGAAGTCCTTCATGTGTCTTTTCTCAAGTGCAAATTACTCTTAGATGACTTCACTTTTGAAGTTTGGTATGCTTTGGACTGGGGTACAAGTTGCTTATGTTGCATTATGAGTTTGCATATCATTTTATATTAACAGTTATGTCTCTCATTTTTATCATAAAATAAATGTAATTAATTAATGTAATCAAAAAATATAATCTGTATTTTAGAAAATAATGTCTCCACATATGTTTACCCAATTTTTCTTGAATTAAACATATTTGCTCATATTATGCCAGGATAGAGGGATGGTGCATTCTGTGATGCTTCTACGATTGACCCACACATTTGCATTTACATTCTAGAGGAATCATCGGTCTGAGGCGACTAGAGAAATACGCAAACACCTGCTCACAGGTAGTAGGGGATTAAAATTGACAGGGAAGACAGGAACAGTGCATCAAAACATGAAAGAGAACATGAAAATGCCACATATGCAATAAAAAGAACTTAGCATGTTGTTATGACACATTTTATGGTACTAAATTCTCCTCGGCAAGTAGTGGCCTGTAATAAGAATGACAGTAAGGCTAGCGTGACAGGGTTGTCAATTACCAACCCCCGTCCCCTGTCATCTCATCTTGTGCCCAGACAGGGCTCAGCATGGATTTTTGTTAGAATTTTAGGGGGAGGGGCTATGACTATGTAATGTCATCTCCTGGCAGTGTCACTTTCTATTTAGCATTAATTTCATGTTCCTACCCTCCATCCCTATCAATTATATTCTATTATGTGTCAGAGGTACCTGAGGTCTGACGCCAGATCTGGGGGTTGGCCTTTTGGGTATGGCCAACCTAGGTAGCAGTAGCTTTGGGCGATATCTGCATGGGCTTCCCATGGCTCATCCCTGGGAGAATGAAGTTGGACTACTGTGCATAACATCGAAGCCAGTAGGCTTTGAGTATGATCGGGGCCCTCGATGCTAGATGGGCCAGGATCCAGTTATGGTCACGCTACACTTTATGTTCTATGTAATGTTTACATAGTTTTATTTCATGTTATTTATCCCTGGCTAACAAGAATGAGTATTATGTTAACCTGTTTGTGATTGCAGCATATCTAGCTGGCATGGTTTTGTTGCAGTAATTTTCAAAATAAAACCTGTAACCTCTTTAGCCAATTTTTCCGTGTCTGTGTATTTATTGGGTCACAGGGGGAGGTATAATTCACTATACCATTGTCAAGGACAATTATTTTGTTGTCCACCCCCCTCCTCAATTTTGTTATGTTCATAGATCTACTTAAAAGGTAGAGGGGCAGAGGGGCATATAGGGGGTTAAAATGCATTTCTAGAGGCAGAGTGGCATGAAGGGGGTTAAAAGGCATATCATGGGGCACTCTGCCTCCAGAAAAAGCCTTAAGTCCCCATATAACAACCCCCACCCCCTCCTCCCTGACTTACCACTGCTTCTGGTGTCTGGTGAGGGCTTCTGGAAAAATGACGGAGCTTCAAGGCACACCTTTCCTGCTATGCTCCATTTGAGGGAGAGGATGTCACTGGAAGCTCTGACACTTTTTCGGATTTTTTTTTTTACTTTTTGTTTTTCGGGATAGCTTTATGCAGACCCAATGCATGCTCTAATACCATCATAGTTTGCCTTTACTACTTGAACTGGAATGTTTTTTCAGATATCTACTTCTCGTGGGGGTTTGAGGGTTTCTAGTTTTCTAGGAAAAGTAGGGGGGTGCCCAGTGGCCTGACGGCCGCCTAATGCAGACCCGCAGCTTACTGCTGTGGCGTCCACATACTGTATGAGGAAACACTTTTCCTGTGCAGAGGAGCAGGAACCTAGGCGGGGAAAGGGGCAAATAAGCAAGAGAGGTAAGGGGGTGCGGGAGAGTGAATGAGTGATTGGGTGAATTAATTAAGTTAGTGTTTAGGGGCAGAAATGGCACAGGCAGGCTAATTTGGGGGTTGGCAGGCTGTTTCAGGGGCAGGGTTGATGCAGACAGGCTATTTCAGGTGCCGACTTGGCACAACCAGGCTTTTTCCAGAGGCAGGCTATTTCAGGTGCAGAGTTGGACAGGCATGCTGTTTCAGGGGCAAAGTTGGCACACTCAGGTTGCTTCAGGGGCAGAGGAGGCACAGGCAGGTTGCTTCAAGGGCTAGGGTGTCACAGGCAGGTTGCTTCAAGGGCTGGGTGGCACATGCAGGCTTCTTTAGGGGCAGAGGTTGCACAGTCAGGTTGCTTTGGGGCCAACATTGATTTTTTTTCCAGGGGGGGTGCCACATACAGGATCCACCCCTGCTTGGTAATATATTGTAATTCCTGATGGCAGCACCCATACTAGCTCAACACCCTAGAACTGCCTATATGGTGGTTCTGGCCCTGTTTTTTGTAATATCATACTTATGTGTTAGTCTTCCACACTCCAGCTTTTGACATGGATCCTTTCATTTACATTTAAAGAGGAAGACAGGCACAAATGTGACATATTACACTTATGTGCCTGGTGGCTATATATCGTGTAACCAGGGGCAGACTAAGACCATCCAGGTCTTAGGGCAACAAAAAGTCACCCCCCCCCGTGATGATGCCCCTTTCATAACCATGCAAGAAGACAGTGGTACAGCATCAGAGGGCCATCACATACCTGCTTAATGTTTTATAACACTGTCACAATGTTTTCTTACCTTTTTGGTGCCCTGTCTCCTGTCCTGCAGCTCCTCTTTTTCTTCCTCCACATTTTCTTCTTCTGACTTAGTTTGTTTTGCCTCCTCTTCTATTGCTTACTTTTCTATCTTTAAGAAACTGCCTTCTGGTCTGTCAGTATGCGTGGCTTCAGTGCTGAGCGCCGGGATATGACATCAACTCCCAACACATAGCATAGGAGCCAGCACTAATCACAAGGGAGCTTTATTGGGAGGTCCGTATAAACTTCACCAAAGAACATGTCCCATAGTGCCACATTTGCCCCCAAACAGCTTGTGAGTTCTAGCTTGCAGCTTGTCCCTTGCAGGTCTGTGCCATCATTCCTTCCAAACAGCTTGTCTGTGCCTTCTTTGCCCCTTGCAACATACACTCTGGCACACATACGTAACCACAATTACACATGCAAATATACACATGCACATGTTTACACATACACATACACTCATACTACTCACAAACACACACACTCCCTCTCACACCACTTATGTGCTCACACATAAACACAACACATACACATCCATGCTATCACAAACACTTACACACTCATGCTAACACACACTCCATTTCACACCACTTAGGGGTGTACTCACTTTTGTTGCCAAGGTTTAGACATTAATGGCTGTGTGTTGAGTTATTTTCAGCAGACAACAAATTTACACTGTTATACAGGCTGTACACACACTACTTTACATTGTAGCAGAGTGTCATTTCTTCTACAATGTCACAGACCACACCCACTGATGTAATTAGCTCGCCGATGACAATACATCATCGGGTTACCCAAAGCCAGAGTCTGAAAGTTCCCAGGTATGCTAATAAGGTTTGACATCTTGCAATCAGTAGGGAATAAAAAGAGAACATAGACCTTATCTATTAAATGCAAGAGTTTATTCGGAAGCAGGGTACCCAAAGCCCCTTTATCATTGTGTATAGACCTATTTTACTGTTGTTTCCAGTAATTAACCATATGCACCATATATTTAGTTTTATAGTATTATTTGCTACTTGCTGTGTTTTCATGTTTTTTTTTGAGGTATTGAAACATATGGCTATGTCTGGATATGTTTATTGCAAAAGCTTTATTATTATTCTGCTACCATGTCTGAATGCTGAATGACATATTGCTTACCTATTGCTTATTGTTTTATTATTTGGATAACCTTGGGATTTCTTTTCCTCTTTATCAATTGTTTATTCTTTTTTATTTTGTGCTGCTTCAAACATTTTATTTGTCATACCCAGCTGTTTTCAAAAAACCTTTAAAGCAATACATAAAAACATGTTTTAGTGTGCATAGATGCTGCCATGAACGCACACACACGTATGATATATATATATATTATACTCACTGGCCATCTTATTAGGCACACCTGTCCAATTGCTTGTTATCACAAATAACTAATCAGCCAATCACATGGCAGCAACTTAATGCATTTAGACATGTAGACATAGTCAAGACAACTTACTAAAGTTCCAACTGAGCATCAGAATGGGGAGAAGGGGGATTTAAGTGAGTTTGAACCTGGCAGAGTTGTTGGTGCCAGACAAGTACTTCAGAAACTGCTGATCTTTTGATTTACAGGGTTTACAGAGAATGGTCCGAAAAAGAAAAAATATCCAGTGAGCGGCAGTTGTATGGACAAAAATGCCTTGTTGATGTCAGTGGTCTGAGGAGAATGGTCAGAAACAACAGGTTCGTGATGACAGAAAGGCAACAGTAACTCAAATAACCACTCGTTACAACCAAGGTATGGAGAATACCATCTCTGAACACACAACACATCGAACCATGAAGCAGATGGGCTACAACAGCAGAAGATCACACTGAGTGCCACTCCTGTCAGCTAAGAACAGGAAACTGAGGATACAATTAGCACAGGCTCACCAAAATTGGACAATGGAAGCCTGGAAGAACGTTGCCTGGTCTGATGAGTCTCGATTCCAGCTGCGACATTCAGGTGACAGGGTCAGACTTTGGCCTAAACAACATGAAAGCATGGATCCATCCTGTCTTGTATCAACTGTTCAGGCTGGTTGTGTAATGGTGTAGGGGACATTTACTTGGCACACTTTGGGCCCCCAGTATCAATTGAGCATCGTTTAAACGCGAAGCCTACCTGAGTATTGTTGTTGACCATGTCCATCCCTTTATGACCACAGCGTACCCATCTTCTGATGGCTACTTCCAGCAGGATTATGCACAATGTCACAAAGCTCATATCCTCTCAAACTGGTTTCTTGAACATGACAATGAGTTCACTGTACTCCAGTGGCCTCCACAGTTATCAGATCTCAATCCAATAGAGCACCTTTGGGATGTGGTGGAATGGGAGATTCACATCATAGATGTGGAGCCGACAAATCTGCAGCAATTGCGTAATGCCATCATATCCATATGGACCAAAATCTCTTAGGAAAGTTTCCAGCACCTTGTAGAAAGTATGCCATGAAGAATGAAGGCAGTTATGAGAGCAATAGGGGTCCAACTAGTAAGGTCTACCTAATAAAGTTGCCAGTGAGTGTATATACAGCATATATGATATATTTTTTTTTTTACATAGGAAAACACATGTTGCAGGTGACAAGACGTGAGGCAGTAAGGTTTAAGCATTCTTGGCAAAAAGACCCCTTTTTACGAATAATAAAGAATAAGGAATGCAATAGTTGTGACTACAAATCCCCTTTATCTTTTTCAAGGGCCTCTATGGCTAATGGTGACCCTTAATTTACTTATATGGGTAGTTCTCACCAAGGATAGAAACCAGAGCAAATTGGCAGACCTACTGGTCTTATTCAGGTTTTTCCTACATCCTGCCCTTTTAAAATCTACTTATCCCATGTCTGTCTACTCCCCCATGTTTAACTGGGCATGGAGAAGCAGTACAAGGAGGGCTCCAAAGTGCAGCTTTTGAAAGTCCCGGGTATAATGGTAGCACCACTCATGAATGAGATGCAACATTTACATAGGAAATATCCTAACCTATTATGCAAGACCAGTTCAGTATTTTTTTTCAAAATATGCTTGCTTGCTTGTTTTCAGACAATGAGCTTGATTGGTTTGATTGGGTAAATTGAATTGACTAGGTTCAAAGATTTCTCAAACAGGGCATAGGTGCATACTCATCAGATGTCAAAATAGAAAGAAAAAAAAGTGCACCTCCCAAATGTGGCCTTTTAGCCTCCAAACAACCCGACAAACCTTTGCATGGGTGATATCACTGTACTCATGGGATGGTGCTGAACACATATTGGGTTGTTGTTTGACAGTGACTTATACCAGATGTTATAAATTCATACCTGAATTACAATGTGTGTTTAAAAATATGACTACCACTAACTTTGACAAAGGCTGGTGATAGAATTAGTGCATGTAAAGTATTCTGACTCCGATTGCTGTGATAGCGATCTATCCCTTGTAAGACCTCTATACCTGGCCTGAATAAGCAGATATAACCACTGCGGGCAATCCTTGTCAGATAGCTGAACTCACCAATACCGGTTTTCATCCAAGAGCTGGTTTATTCTGTACAACAAACAATTGAATACAGCAGAATGAATGGATTTCAGTATTATGCGGTCAAAAGATGATGCTTTCCTAGCTTAGCATGCAGAATACATGTGTCCCTGTTACATGTGGCAGATACAAGCAGCCATGATACAGGAAGTGCCTCACTAGAGAGCAGGGGTGGGGTTTACATGCAAAGGAAATGTGTGATAAGTGCATTACCAAAAAGGCCAGAAGATGGCAGCTAACTAACCATAGAGAAATCCATAGTAAATAGATTAAAGAATAAACTATGTGATTCCCATCTACAATAAGGAGAATACTAACTGTGTAACAGCATATAAAGATTTAAAATACCACATACCCTGGGGTGTCTAGTTTGCAAAAAAATATGGTTTGCCTGGGGTAAATTGAAGCTGACTTCAAAGATATCCCAAATAGGATATCTGGGGGCAGAAGGAACAGATGTAAAAGTTCCAAGTTAAAAATTACGCACTTGTAATGTTTTACTTCCTAAACAACCCAACAAACACATGCATGGATGGTATCGTTGTACATTGAAGATGTTGCTGAACACTTAACGAGGGTTGTTTGACAGTGAGGTATACCAGGAGCTATAAAGTCATACCTGAAGTACAATTTGTGTGAAAAAAAATAAAAACAAATACTATCGCAACTTTGGCAAAGGCTGGTTGTAGAATTTGTGCATGGAAAGGGTTAAAATACAAGCATTTGAAATACCCTGGGGTGTTTAGGTTTCAAAAATATATGCTTTGATTGGGTAAATTAAATTGGGCGGCTTCAAAGATGTCCCAAATATGACATGGGGGTAAAGGTAGTACATTTTAGCCATGAGGGTTTTTTATTTTGTTTTACATTTTCTTCTTTTGGTCAATTAAACAATTGATGAAAGCTTCTCAAATATCTTTTTTTAAATTGTATTATTTGAAGTGACATTTTAAGCGTGAATTTATGCATAAAAATAAAGTAAAACACGGTGTGATGTTTGAGTGGAAACAGAAATATAATAATTTATGCTACAGTCTGCTATTGCAGGCTAAGTGCATGTGAGAAATCTTTTCACTCTATAGGCATCTGACTATAGCACAATAGGAACAGAGCCAAAAAATGAGCAGGGTACTTAAGTCCATTAACAAAATGTAAAATCTTTAGGGCTTAATCAATACTGTTAAAAAGATGTCTATGGAAAAGAGTATCACTAGAATCTCAGAACAACAGTTTGCAAACGCTAAACTTCCGTGCAAAATAAATGTTCTTGAAGCAATACATGAATTCCATGTATTTGCAAATTGTGTAGTGGTAGGTTATTGTGGGCAATACACAAATGTTTTCTTTGGAGCAGTTATGTTTTACTTTATCTGCCAAATAATCACTAGAAAAAACACAATACTTATGAAAGTACATTATGAGTATTTTGATCTGCATTCTTTCAAAATAATAAGGTACTTACCTTAGGCAGAACGTGCAGCTATAGGACCATGTCTTCCCTCCTCATGGTTCTCTTCTGAAGCCACCAGTCGGTGCCAAGAAAGCTCTCTCATTAAAATTAAAGGGAGCGCTTTCCGAATATTCCCTTAATAGACCCCCAAGACATTTGCCAAGCTAGCACTGGAGCTGACTGTCACTAAGTAAATCATACTGCAGGAGATGAGTTCATTTAAACATATCTCCAGCACAGAAAATATTGGGAAGATTCTGCAGACTTCCTCCATTATTTAGGGGGGACACAGCAAGAAAAAAAAAACTGACCACGCATATGTTTCCCTTTAATTTAACTTAATCACACAACCAAACATGCAGGAGGCTACCCTAAAACTACTAAGTGTTACATCCACCACATGGGCCGCAAGTTGAACAACCCTAATATACCGGAAGCAGCCATCTCGCAGGACATAAACAGAATAATAGAAATATAATAAACCTAGTTAAATGATCAATAAACTAAGTTGTTATGTGCACTTGTTTATATTGTGCTTTAGGGCAACATGATATTTATACTGAATACAGAAAAAAGGTTTAATATTAGCTCTCCACAGCTAAAAATAGGAAAAAATGATTTTATTGATTGCAAATGTAAGAAGTCTGTTCCAGTAAAACTTGAAAAGGATCATGTGGGACTGCAGTTTCCAGCTTGGGTCTGCTGCTTGATAAGCAGCGTGGAAGGGGAAAGAAAAAAACTAGTAAGCAGCAAGATAAACCCTCATCTTTGACATTGATCAACTTGTTGATGACACCTATACAGCCTCAAGAGTCCTTATGTATAGATTGTACAGCGAAATCGTGCATAGTGTATATGTAACCCCTAGGCTACGGTTGCAAATAGGATTACACACTCATTCTAATTGCATTAAATGTCAGATATCTAATGCTGACCTAATTCATTTTTTCTGGCCCTGTATATTAGTGACCTGACTTTGGATAGAAGTTGAATATTACTTTAAGTATACCTTGAAAATTCATGTCAAGCTCTCTATCTCTTGGGCACTCTTTGGTATGCTACCCCTAATAAAAGTAATAGCCTAAGGGCCAGGGATAAAACTCTTTTTTTGAAATATATCTGCGGTGTGCAAAAAAAGTGATATTAGCTCAGTGGATACAAACGCAACCTCCCACTCTAGATATGATCCAGTCACTGTTAATTGTTAGTTTTTAGAATGGACTGGATTGAGTCCTCTCTCCATAAAGAAATCAAAGCCAATACATTATTCAATAAATGGTCAATATAAATTGCAACATTAGACAGACCTATTAAAATATCACCTTTGAATACCTTTCAGCATACAGGCTGTTTTCTTCACAGATACTGTTGATCGCCCATACTGGCTGTTTAACTCATTTTTTTTATTATGCGACCATTCATGTGCAGCCATGCACACAAGAACAGGTTTTCAAGTTATTATGCCTGGTGCCCTGTTTCTGTACTGTAACTTTGTACTCCTCTACAATATTTTGTTACTATATTACTTGTATGTCAACGGCAATGTTTATGCATATTTGTTATTGTCACTGCATTCCTCTTGTTTCAAAAAAGATACACATTTAACCCTCATTTTGTACGCAAGTGACATAATAATTGAAAAAGTAAATTAGAAAAATGGGAACATAAATTGAAATGCAATGGACAAAAACAACAAAAAAATAGATATGAACCATATGGACAATTTGAACACATTTTTCAATGGGTTTTTGTTCCATTTGTTTTGGGACAATAAATTTAATTTCCTGTAACTTTAGTTCTGATGAAAATTGGGGGACTTTTACATTTGGTTAGAAATGTATTGCCACTTACCCTCATCCAGTCTCTCATACTCTCTCTCACACTCTCATTCATGTTCTTTCACACTCTCATTCTCTCCCTCTCACTGTCTCTCTCTCTGCCAACCGCTTCCGTGTCCCTGTCTCCTTGCCCCTCATCTCTGCTTCTTCTCTTATGTCATCTTTTTCAGTCTGCCATTGCATGGACATGGCCTCCCAGTAAACTTCTGCAAAAGCCTGAGCCTCGAGGATCGCTCCTTTCTGCATCTCTCTTTCTTAGTGATTCTATCTGCATTTTTCTGGCCTCTCAGTACATTTCTGCAAAATGGCAGACACAGGGAAGCCTCTTGAATGATTATAATATTTAGAAATTTCTCTTATAATATTACACACAGTCTATGCAATGGATTAGGTTCAACCATCTGACCAAATCTTAATTTTCTCCAACTATGTAACAAAAACACAACAATTCAACAGCCAAAATACCCTACATTGAAACCATACAAATCTCTGCCCTTAAATTGATATCAATGAGGTGTCCGAGCACCTAAAATTGATACATTTTTGCTGTGAATTTCAGACCATCAAATCTTTTGTCTAACCTCCACTGGACCTGACTAAACTAAATGTTGACACGGTACAAGAACCAAATAAACACACTGTACATGCACAGTCAAGCAAAAGTAAACCTTACCAAGGAGGTTTAACTCTTTCAAGGCTGACACATGTTATATACCATAAGTTATCAACCAAACTGCTACTCCTGTACTACTAACACATTAGTAAGCATGCTCAAACTTGCTCAAAAAAGTCTTATCATGATTGGCAAATGTACGTTACCCATTAGCACACCTATATCTTTCCTTTTTAACAAAATGCCCATGTATCACTTCCTGCATCTAATAATAAAATATCAGTGCATAAATATGATCTCACATACTTGCTTCTGATTTGACTAATAAATGTTCAAGCGCTGGCTACATTTACCTGCTGTGCACGAATCATTACATATTATTATTATTATCATTTTTCTAACCTGCATGGTAGGTTCATAATATAATTTCTATATGTAATACCTGCAATAACAAAACTCCCTTGGATTTGTTAGACATTATTAAGAATACAAAGTTTGGTTTCTGAAATAAAGAGTATAAAAACTTCTACAAGTTAAAGGTTTATTTTAATAGTCATTTACTTAAGAATGAAACCACGGGTTGTAGTTTTCCCATTATAAAATAATACTTAACAATATCACCTATGTATTTTATGCTATAATAAGAACACATCATTTAATAGTGTAGAACTAATCCTTGCTCCTTGTGGATTCACCCAGCTGTCCTCCTAATAACCAAAGCAGGGAAAAGTGAACAAAATACCACATGTATTTTCTATTTTATCGCTCATAGGCAAAGATCTCCAGCAGAGGCAAAAAAGCAAAATATGAACGCGTTTAAAATGTGACTCCAAGGTTTTTGCACTTGAGTTAAAAGAGATATTTAGACTGTATCATTCCTGCCGAGTCTGAAAGTGTCACCTCCAGGATGAGCATACTCCAATGGCCCAGAAACGAAATCAAAGTTGCTTTTGAACAAGGATTCCTGCCTTCCAAATCACCTGGCTAGTTAAAGCCCTGCTGGTTTTAATGAAGATCCTAAATGAATTGTTAATGAATGAATGCAATTAACATTTCTTGTAATTGAATACTTCAGAGTGGGGTGATAAATGGTGTTTTTCAAACTTCCAAAGTGAAGTGGCTATATAAGAACCTTTTACTCATATTTAACTTTGCTCCTTACTTTTAATAAGGGTTAAAGTCATTATAAAGATTTTATGGCCGAGAGTGCTCTATATGTGTAGTTTTATAATTTCCCAAACCATTCAGCTGTAAGGGGTAAGAAAGGAGTTTGTATAACTTTGTCCTATTGTCACGTTTAATGTTCTAAAATATTTCTGCATTGCTTTTTTAAATGCCTGCCATATGGATGTATACCTTGGATGGCAACTGAATGACAAAAGTGAGAATAGTCATTATAATATAATTTTTGTCTAACAAACACACACTAAGGTAGACATTTACAGGACTGCTCTCACACAAGATAACATCAAGAATGAGAACTCTTAAACATAACAAGTAAAATAAAATGCTTGTCAAATGTAGTCACAATATACAGATCAAATGTTTGCATTCTCATTTTACACAATATCCCAATTACTTTTTATGTTATTTTTACTGTAAAGTGAACCTGTCTTGAAATATGTCAATGTACATTTACTCTTGGTTTATTGCAGTCTCTCAGACATAGTTCTTTTTATTGTACCTTTTGAGTTTTCATTTGTCTTTGGCAAATGAATCCTACGAAATATATATATATATGTATGTCAGTGAAAAGAGTTCCACATTCTGAAGTTCAGCCTACAGCTACAGTTGTATGCCACTTAAAATATCAATTACTGGTAACTGTGCAAGGCTATCATCATCTTATAAAATGAGTCATTTTTGCAATAATGTGACTATTGTTCTTTAGTTTCAGCTGAACCCATTACAATATTAGCATCTGTTGTTTTTATCAGAAATTCAAACACTTTTTATTGCATAGTTTTATTTTGTTTTATCACAAGGTAATTTAGGTAGTTTACTAACAAACATCGTTAGTTTGTGATATTTCGAAGGCATGTAAGTTACTTTTTATACTTTTTATACTTTTTTATCAAATGATAAACACTAAACCAGTCAAGGGTAGAAGCCAAGAAGGCACCCCCAGGTCCTAGGACCCACAATGCTTCTAGTAGCTTTACAGCTGGCACCAATGACATCTGACGATAATGGCTTCTGTAGGTATTTATCACCAGCCAAGGTTTTATCCAATTACTGGCACACTTTGTTCAAAATAGGCACCCAGTATTTATTTGATTAATAATACACGTGCAATGACAAAGCTGTTTAGATCCAAGCTGGGGTCAATACATGGTGAGGACCCTCAACATATAGTTATAGCCCATATCATTGGCACTCCGCAATGTTTTGTACAATATCTCCTGAAAAAGTGTGTAGTGAGACATATGCACTCATATGCTTGATACAGAACAGCACAAGATAAAACAATACTAATAAAAAAAAAAGAAAAAAACTTTACCATGACACTAATATTGGCACCTTCTTGAAGAATCAGAATCAGTTTCAAAAGAAGAACTAGAATGTCATAAATGTGAAATGAAACATTTGGATGACTGATGCTCACATGGCATCAGTCATCCAAAACCAATGGCTGTATTGCTTTAGAACTTTTACTCCCTGTTAGTCCTACAATAGGGAAGATAACAGAGTTGACTGAGAACATACAACAGAATTATCACTAAACATAAGGATTCTAAAGGATATAAGGCCATTTCCGAAGTCCATGGCATCTCTGTTTCAACAGTTTGCAATGTTATTAAGAAGACTTGGAACAGTCAAGAAACTACCGGGGATGTGAAGGTAAGAGGAAAATTGATCAGAGAAATCTTCAAAGGTGTGAGCTGTTGAAAAAACCCACAAATAATATATCCACATTGTGTAAGGCTGACCCTTTGCAATCTGGAGTAATGGTTTCAACCTGTGCCATATCCCACACACTAAACTATGTTAAAGGATAGGATTGTTGAACATCTAAATTCACATGGGTTTCCAGATCAAAAAACAACATGGGTTTACCTCAGGAAGATCATGCCAAACAAATCTTATTGATTTTTTTTGATTGGGTGACTAAAATAATTGATCAAAATGGTGCAGTTGACATTGCGTATCTAGATTTTAGTAAGGCTTTTGACACTGTCCTATATAGAAGATTTATAAATAATCTGCAACTGGATTAGGCAGTGGCTGAGTGACAGAGAACAGAGGGTTGTAGTCAATGGAGTATATTCAGAGCAAGTTCTTGTTACAAGTGGCGTACCCCAGGGATCTGTTCTTGGACCCATTCTCATTAGTGATATTGCAGAATTGTATTAACATCAATTCTAAAACCGATAGACTTCTCTTTCCTAGTTATTAAACAGGCATCAAGGCAGGCATTAATTCATTGATTAAACAGTGTTGTTTTTTTTGTCAGATCTACTTAATAAAGAAAGATTGAATACTCAGAGCACTCATACATGACTCGCTAATCAATTAGAGAAATACTTATGTAGTAAACTGAAGTGATTTTATCAAAGTAAGATTATTGTTCATATGTGAAGTAGTATTATTTTGACCTTTATTGTTACTTATACCATCACTTTAGAAAGGAAAACTTGCCAAGCAATTAATCCGATGGTCTGATAAGATACTACCAAGCAACAACGATATATGCAGTTGTCAGAAACTGACAATAGATTATCAAGAACTTTAGGGTGAAAATGAATAAGTGCTTTGGAAGAGGAATACAAATACGACATGCTGATTGTACCATGTTAAGGTTTGTGCAGGTCACACATTGCAATAATGAAATTTCAGCTATGTCATTCTTAACATTGGAGGTTATGCAGTCTGACTTTTTCTTTTACATTAAATATCGGCACTCTAAAATGTATTCATTGAGGTGAGATGTCTTGAGAGAATAGGTCCAACATTATTCAGAACTGACTCACCCCTTCTAGGGTTGGCTCGTCATAATGTGATAAAATAACCCATCGGCAATTTCTTAATGAGAAATATCCCAAGCACCAAAGGGTACATGTGGGATGGGCAGCCCTCATATGCATCTCATGACTGGAGAGGTATAGGTAAAACGTCATGTAAGGTTATACTTACGTTGTTAAGCATTGTTTGTTTTTTTTATAAAGATCTTTATATGGAAAAAACCTTTATATAGTTTTCATATTGATTGCAAAAAATTAAATTATCCCTCAGATTTAATAATAATAATAATATTGTTTTTATTGTTTATGGTAATTTATGTGACATACATATACACAGCCACACATTCACTGATCCAACTCACAAATATGCAGCCACATGAATATGCACATACATAGATCACATGAGTACATCCACATTCTGATCTGTACTAGATCTAGGCTAGGAGTCACAGTTACTTTTATCCTGAGTGTGTCAGTTAATCAATAGCCTCAGTAGCTGGAAATATTAAAGCTGAATGGAGAAATACATTACAACTTCTTCAGATAAAAGAAATGGTTCTCATCTGTTTTCTATGTCTGTATGCCTTCTTTCAAGATGGATGGATGCATGTTGAGTTTTATACAATTAGGTCTGAACACTGACACAAATTGTGTTATTTTGGCTGTTTAGCAAAATAAATTCAAGTTACAGTTAAATAATGAATATGGGCTTAAATTCAAATTTAATTTGAGTGTATTCACATCCAAATTGGAGGAAGGGTTTACTTTTGGCTACACATTAAAGAATTACAGTTCTTTAATGTGTAGCCAAAAGTAATTGGACAATTGACTCAAAAGCTGTTTCATGGAAAGTGTGGGCTCCTCATTCATTATTTCTTCATCCATTTAGCAGGTAAAAGGTCTGGAACTGATTCAAGGTGTGGCATTGCATTTGGAAGATGTAGCTGTGAACCCACAACATGTGGAGAAAGGAGCTCTCAAAAAATAATCCATCTGATAGCAGGAACATTAGGAGTGGCCAAATCAATAATTTGGTACATTCTGAGAAAAAAAGAACGCATTGGTGAGCTCTGCAACACAAAAAGTCCTGGGTGTCCACAGAATACAACAGTGGTGGATGATTGTAGGATCCCTTCCATGGTAACAACAATCAGCCAAGTGAAGAACACTCTCCAGGAAGTAGGCATATCATTATTCAAGTCTACCATAAAGAGAGGACTTCATGAGAGCTTAGAACAGCATATGATCCAAAGCATACCACATCATATGTAAAACTGGGTGGAGGGGGGCTTCCAGTGGCTCTGGGTCGCTAGTGTTAAAATAGAAGCAGCCAGATGAATTTTGAAGTGTATAGGGATATATTGTCTGCTCAGATTCAGCGATCTTGATTGGATGGTGCTTCACTTTACAGTTGGACAATGACCCAAAACATCCTGCGAAAGCAACCCAGAAGTTTTTTAAGGCAAAGAAATTGAATATTCTGCAGTCAATCACCTGATTTCAACCAGATCGAACATGCATTTCACTTGTTGAATACAAAACTTAAGGCAGAAAGATACATACAAACAACTGAAGGCAGCTGGCCTGGCAAAGCATCACAAAGGAGGAAACCCAGCATTTGGTGATGTCCATGCGTCTCAGACGTCTCAGTCATTGTTTCTCAACAAAATATTAAAAAAGAAGATTTTATTTATGATTGTGCTGACTTTTCCAAATACATTTGAGTCCCTGAAATAAGGGCATGTGTATGAAAATGGTTGCAGTTCTTCAAGTTTTATATGATATTTTTGTTCAACCCCTTGAATTAAAGCGGAAAGTCTGCACTTCAATTGCATGTCAGTTGTTTCATTTCAATCCATTGTGGTGGCGTACAGAGCCAAAAGTATGAAATTTGCGTCAGTGTCCAAATATTTCCAGACCTGCTATGTCCATTCCTATGAGTGCTTGTATGAGTTGTTTAATTAAAACATTATTTAAGTCATGATTTAATAGACACCACAACATACATTACTTTGTGTTATACGCATTAAAAAGGACCAAGTGCATTATCTTAATTTAACTCTTTGCTTCAAATCTGCAAGTTCGCTGAGGTGCATCCATTCAGTCTCAATGATTCCATAGCTCGAACACTGGTAATTTTGGAAAAGAAGCAAGGGTGCAATATAAATTTAACATAGAATATGAGTGTATAACTACATATCCTCATAACTGATTATACAAATGGTTGCATACATCGGTGCAAATTTATGTGCAACAACCATCTGCTGGGTAAATCATCAATAAAACAAAAACAAATTATGATTTAGACTACCAGAGATAAAAATCTGTTCATTATGTCAGTCCTCGCAATATGTAGAATTCTGTCATCACTTTCACACCCTTTCAATTTGTGATACATATTGAAAATACAATTTAGCAGACTTTAACCTAGACTTTTACCAAGTTTATCTATCGTAATTCATATTCAGGAAATGGAATGTCACTAAACACTGAATACTAGACATTTTGTGAAGCTTTTTATGATAAAGCCGACATCTCTCAGTGTCATATTGTAAATCTGTAATTACAAAAATATAAAATGATCAAGGAGTTTATTTAATAATTTGGGGTTACAGGTTCAATTTAAGCAAGATGACACATCTCATTGACCTAATTCTGCATTATGAATAGCCATCCCTGGTTATGTTTATCCTGAAATGCTGAGCAATAATGCATTGCTAAATGACCGAAAAGAAATGCTTCATTTCGGCTCACAGTTAAGTGAATAAACCCATGCATTTAAACGTTCTCTGTGGAGCTTTAAATGTATCTATAATCCAGAGCTGGATCATCATATTGAACTCCTTTATTGATTTTCTTTGGAGCAGCAATTGCTTAGAAACACCATTTCTAGTTCACATAATATATTTTGAGGTTCATAAACAAGTGATGTGAAATAATTAAAATGTTCATGAAAATGCAGAATGACAAAAAGCTGCACATGACACTATACACATGTGCAAACCTGCAAAAGTGGGATTGGTCCCCCGTGGTTCAGCTAACCTTAGGATGACCAGGGTTGAGACCACGGAAACTAAGGCATTTCATGGCTTATGCTTAAACTATTTCTCCCAGTCTTATATCCCACTTGATGGGTAGGGGACAGGGGCGGATCCAGATCCTGACCTCCGGGTCACTCCCACAGTAACACATACACTTAGACATACACATTTACACAGACACATGTCCAGATACTCACACTAACACAACAGGAAACTCAAACTAACACACACATGCACACAGATACTCAACACTAACACACATACATGCACAATAATACACTGTGGAACAATACAGGATGAACTCTATCCCATATTTTGTTCTCCTAAAAGTGCACGGAACTAGGTACAAGGTTCTTTTGGATGCAAAAACAAGTATCCATTGCCGACCCTTTTTCCCTGTTATTTTGTAGATATGATGGCTATAAGGGCATACTGCTACTTCATGCAAAATGATTGGATTAGAATAAGGTGTTACTTCCATAAATACAGCAATAATGCGCTGGAATAAACAGAGATCTTATTATACATACACTCCTGTCTGTGTGTCTGATTTCTCTCAAGCCGCTCGATAAAGATATCTATATATTTTGGAACCCCAAGGTATAGAAGTACTCGGAAATTCTCAGACAACACCCAGGCACACACTAATGTACTCACATTAATGTCACTGTGTAACGGGTTCACCAAGAGAGCTGTAGTAACTCCCAGAGATCACCCAGATGTATCCTACTGTTGTCCCCGGAATCACTTCCAGCACCAGCCAGCATGCACACCTTGGAACCCTGCTATGTGTACCCAATAAGTAGACACACAACTAACTTGAACTGAGTACAGCAGGACTGAACAGTTTATTGATGTAAAACATAGACTCATATACCCAAAGAACTTCATTAACATAAATCAACATTGATAAACAGGTACATGTAGACAACCCAACCCCTAATCCCCTTTAGCTACTGAATATCCCCCTGGTAGCCATCCTGTTAATGGGATTACTTTACACAATGGAGTTCCTGTCTGTTTGGCAGCCAGGCTGGAGCCATCTCTGAGTAACTTAGGCCCCTGTATGACAGGTCATTCTGTCACATACTGTAACACACACATCCAGACAATAACACTAGACATTTAACACTGACACACAGCAACACACACATCCCCAGATACTCACACTAACATACTGAGACACTCATAACACACATATCCAAACACTAACACAACTAAATATTCCAAATAACACACACACACAGAGACACTCAACACTAACACACATGTACACGTAATAACACGACACACACATTAACACACATGTACACACAGTAAGACCCGCACCCAAACACACACTAACGTACTCTGACACTCACACTAACATGCACATCTAGATGCTCATACTAACACAACTAGACATTTGACACTAACACACACTAACACACAAACACACAACATGTGTACTATCATACCCAGATGCTAACACAACCAGATACTGACAATAACGCAACTAAACACACTAACACACATGCACACAGACCCTTACACTAACAGAGCCCGACACTTACACATATACAAAGGCACTCACACACTTACATTCCCAGACACAAAATCACAGTTACATTAACATAACTACTCAGATGCACACACATATCCAGACACACACAAGTATGCCCAGACACATAAGCATATACACACTAACATACCAAATCAAACACACTAACATACCCAGACACAATCAAATGCTAACATAACATAAAACAGTGCCTTTCTCCCAATGGGACTCAAAGCAAAAGCTCTCAGAATTAAATGAATAGTTGTTTTTCTTCTCCAATGAATTTTACTCATTCCTCCACCTTGGAAGGATGAAAGGCGGAGTTGAGACTGCCAAGATTTGAATCTGTGGTTTGAATAGGCTCTGTAGTCAGGGGCATTTAGAAACTGAGCTATCTCACCAGCTTATAAGATACTCACATAAACACTGACTCCCACATATCCCTATATACCCAGCCACACATGTACACACAGACACAACATACCATTCACACACACTAACATACCCAGACACATACACTAACATTAACAGGCACACACCTTAACATTCCCAATCACACACACTACCATACCCAGACAAACACACAAAGGCTTACATATCAAGACACACACTACATATCCAGACACACACACTAACTTAACCAGATACGCACTAACATACCCACATATAACCACACATACGTACCCTGACAAACACGTACCCAGTCAAACACATGCAACACACCTTCCCGTCAGGAAAATGCAACCCAGATCTGCCTATGGTAGGGGATTTGAGGCAATTGGGGGACACTTGATATACCCCATGGTTAATATAAGATATGGGCAGGGGACACACAGGGAGCACGATCCATACTAACTCCAGGAGTTTTTATCTATCCTAGTTTTTTGCCATTAAATTAATTTATTACTATATGCAAATTCATGCATACAATTAAAAACTGGTTTAATAGCATCTCAGTGAATCTACAAAAAAGTTTGAGCTAGCATCCAATGAGAAATTCTGAATTATATATATGGGTGGCAGTGTTTCTGTGAATACATTACTTGTAATACAAGAGGTAAGAGGTAGGGTGTTACTTCTCTTAACATATTTAACCGAATAATAGGTTGTTTAATTTGACCAATATTATGAACACAATTCAAAACCGCACCTTGCCTTTTAAAATTGTGATTTTTTTCAATGCTTTAAGTTTACAGAAAGTAGCATGCATTTTGGTATGTAGTTTGCAAATGCTAATAGAAACAGGTGGTATTTTCAAAATGGAAAGTGAGCAATGCTGAGATCATTTATATTAGGTAATTACACTTCTCATTACCTCTTTCTGTCTTTGCCAGATTGGTTGTTACTCCGCGGGGAGCATATGTAAGGATTGTCTTTTCAAAATTACTTTATGTTTGTTTGTTGCAAACAGTAAGGCCATGAAATTCACAAGACTTTGCTCAAAGAATGTTTTTATTTACTTTCCACTTAAGACTTTAGACATACAATTATTTTTTGTGAATGACAAATAATTCTTCTAATGATGTGCATTAGAAACACTAATTGTAGTATCTAATTTCCCTGTGCCATAATAAGCCACTAGGTTATATATATAAACACTGGCTACAATCATTAACATGCATAAATAAATAGATATAATAATATATTTAGGGGGGACTGGCAATATTTACCGTTAGGACTAAGCCCAGCCAAAGGCCTATTAACAAAACACATCCAGCCCTGTCCAACACAAAAAAAAGAAATTATAGAAAAGCTGTTATGTACAATTGCTCTGAAGCACTCAAATCAGCTTGGTAAGTGGTGCAAAATCTAAATCAGACGAGCCCATGGGGCATTTTTCTTTGTTGACAGCAGGGTTGGGAATACTGTCTGTACCAGGCTAATGCTTTCCACCTATTACATTTTAAAGGCACTCGCATTTCAAATTGTCAAGGAAATGTACCAGTCGTGAGACATTTTTTTAGAAAAGCAGCTCTACTCACTACAGAAAAACAAAACAAAACTGTTGACACCCCAAAATGGCTAGTGGATGCTTTTACTGCCATTGCATCCACCAAAACAAAGCGCTTTTAATTTGGCCATCAAGCATTGTGTGACAGCTCAATGAAGACCTACCAGGAAGCTGCAAAAAAGTTACCTGACTCCTGCACAGTGCTTGTTAAAAGTAACTAATTGTTTTAATGCATCTATGCCCATGAAACCGCTGGGACAATTCATTTTGCAAAACAATTCTTTACCCTTTCTACTTTGATCTTTTAGTGGTTTAAATATTGTCAAGTGTACCTGTATTAATTTGGTCTACAAGCAATAGGAGAGGGGGCCTCCTAAACCCTTAATCACAAGATTTCTTAACACTTGCAGAATTTTCTTCCTTCAATGTCGCATGATGGGACATATTCTGCTGAAACAGCTGTTTAGAAAGAATAAAACTGGGTCTAATCAAGTTTAATACCAAAAGTCAAACACCATGGCGAGACTGAGCACAGCAACAAGACACAAGGTAGTTTTACTGCATCAGGCAGAAATTTAAAGGCAGATAGGGGTTTCCAGATTTTCTGTCCAAGCTCTTTTGATAAACCACAACCAAACAGGCAATGTTAAGGACCTTAGATCTAGTGGTTGGCTAAGGAAACTTAATGCAGCAGATGAAAGACAAATCATGCTTACTTACAGCCGTGCTATCAGCTCAGCATTGGCCAAAGACAGTGGGATCCTAGTATACCCATCTACTCTCCAGATACTTCTGTTTAGAAATTATCTTTATGGAAGACTTGCAGCAAAAAAAAACATACCTCCTACATGAAAACAAGGCCAAACTATTCATGAAAAACACAGGAACTGGGGTGCAGAAAAATAACAGTAGGTACTCTCAAAACGTGAAATATTTGGCTTTAGCAGAAGGCAGTTTGTTCAATGCTGAGAAGTGCAGGCAGTAACTTATCTGTCATGCAATAGCATAACAACTACCCCTATTTTCAGTCTAAAGAAGAACAAGGAGTCCTGGAAGTAATCGTATGGCCTCCACATGATCCTGATCTCAACATCATTGAGTCTGTCTGAGATTACATGAAAAAAGAGAAGCAACTGAAGTTGTCTAAATCCTCAAAAGAACCGTGATTATTTCTCCAAGATGTTTGGAAGAACCTACCTGTTGAGTTCCTTAAAATACTGTGTGTAAGTGTACCAAGAAGATGTTATGTTGCTTTGAAGGCAAAGGATGGTCATACCAAATATTCATTTGATTTGGATTTGTTTTCTGTTTACTCACTTTTTGTTAAATAATAACAATTAACTAATATGCAATTAATTAATTAATTAATATGTAATTAATATATTTTGAATGCATTCTTACTTTACAGCATGCCACTCAACATTCAATATAAAGTTGTTTTTTTAAGAAAATAATACGACCCAATAATATTGAGAAAATACTTTTGAAGTTACACAATTGAGGACTAGCAATGGCATAGCCCATATAACTGGCTGAAGTGCACCAGGGATGAAAAAAAAGCAGTATCCCAATAGAGATGTTCAAGATATTATTAAACTTTAATATCACTATAACAAAAAATAGCTTCTCTATATATATAATACAAAGTAAAATGTGCCCTATACTGCCAGTAAAAAGAACACTATGTCGAATTATCTCATGTTCCATAATAAAATGCAACAATAAAAGTGTAAATGTCAGCTTTGTCTCCAATAACAGTGATGCTGAAAGTAACTACTCTCAGTTGCATTTATCTTTTTTTGTATGATAGGGGATGTGCAGTTTAGATATTGCAGTGAATTCCACTGCAAATGGAAACCGATCCATCTATCCTTTTCTTACTTTGAATGGTACCTTGTGTTCCCCATATCATGCAATTAAGGTAATTGATGAGGCCAGATGCATTTCATTAATCTTCAGTCTAGTTTAGGACATAGATTAACTAGACAAGTGATGGTCTCCTAATACCGTTAAATAGAAAACAAGTACATTTTACCAAAGGTTAGATCATTTCACTGCTAGCCTCCAAGGGGTTGTCCCTAGACATTAACTCTTTAATCAGTGGAAAACTAGTCAAATCTTAGAAAGACTTGCCTATTTAAGAATATTATAACAAATAAAGTAAATGACTCTGTATGAGCTCAATCATACTACCAATTGTTTGGATAAAAATGAGTCCCAGATATAACATGCTTTAGGACAGAGTTTCTGAAAGCTGGTGATGAATTGTGGTTGTGTGCTACCCCAGGGTGATCCATGGAAGCACCCAAGCCACCCCTCACCACCTACCTGGCTATCACCCTCTTTGCCGCAGAAGGACACACAAAACTGATACTATGGAGGCTGTGCAGGCATAAATGGGCCTGTCAAAAAGGGAGATCCAAGCAACACATTAAGCAGAGATGCACCAAGAGCTCTGTTAAAGAAGTTGCTCTGTGAAGTGTTTATCCAGACTGCTTTCCTGTTTCCTGCAAATGAGTCTTGCATGTGAACAAATGAGATTTTAAGATTACATAGAATGAAAGCTACCTACTTGGAGGAGTTCCATAAACATAATTCGTTCATGCACAAGACAGACACAGCAGGCAGAGATTAGTGCATCGTGAATATGGTATTATAACAAAGATCCAGTATAGTCAAGTATTAGCAAGTATGGGCTTACTTAAGAGTCTCTCTGTGTCTATTTATGAAAATGCTTTGTTAGAAGGGTACTTGTGTTATCTCCAGAAGTGAATGAATGTTTATATTCATAGTTTATGAAGCAAAGAAACACCATTATCATTATAAAGATAAACCTACACAAACAAGAGGAGGACTGTAAATTATTTAGAGAAATTATTCCAGACGTATCTAGGGGTAAGTGTGTTATAGACTGTTTAGTGGTTGAACAGGGAAGTGGAGCGGTTTACAATTTTTGTACGATATTTACAATATTTGAACATTGCCCATGTTTTACAATTTCATAATTATGTCATGGCTTGCCTTGGCACAAAAATAAGGGGCAGCATGAATATTAACTGTATCCTTCATTGATAAAAGTCATACCTTATGCACAAGAAAAGTGCATAATGATTACCTATTGAGATAAGTCAAAGAATGTTTTCGATCTGAAGCTATGCCAGTAATTACCTCACCACTCAGGTTACTCACTGAGGTTGACCTTAATTAGGTTATGATTTATTGAACAAAAGAGAAAAATAATCAGAGACATTGTCCTATAGAATATTCACATAAGACATACACTTATGTTCAAATGTTTGTGGCCACGTGACCATCACACCTATATGAACTTACTCCATTCCAGAACCATGGGCATTATTATGGAGTTACCCCCCCCCCCCTTTAAGCTATAAAAGCCTCCACTCTTTGGGAAGGCTTTCCAAAAGATTTTTGAGTGTTTCTGTGGGAATTTGTAACTATTCAGTCAAAACAACATTTGTGAGGTCAAGCACTAACATTAGCCCCTTCGCGACCTTTGCCGGTTCAGGACCGTCATGACAAGAAGGTCACTAAATGACCTTTGACGGTCCTGAACCGTCAAAAAGTTAAATAAGCTTAGAAAGTGATCAAGGATCACTTTCTTCGCTTAAACGGCCTTGCTGCAATGCCTCGATGTCGAGGCATTCAGCAAGGCCGAGATCGGCATCGGGGGCCATGTCTGGCCCCTCCCCGGGGCGTCAACAGCCGCCATACATTGTATGGCGGCGGACGCCCGTTTTAAAAGCGTTTAGGAGGCGATCAACGATCGCCTCCTAAACTTAAATGGTGTCGCTGGAATGCCTCGATCAGGAGGCATCCAGCGACACCAAACACTTACCTTTAGGTGGGCTGTGACCGCTCCGGAGAGCGGTCACAGCCGCAGCTGCCGGTGATCTTCGCCATCAGGTAAGATGGCGGCGGCCCGGGAACTACAACAATAAAGACGAAAAAGTTCGCTAGAGGGTCTCCAGACCCTCTAGAGAACTGGCTCCACTTGCTGGTTGAATACAGGTACTGCATTCAACCATGCAAGTCAATGGAGCCCAGCTTTCTAATCACTATGTGATTAGTAAAATATTCAAAAAAAAAAAATAAAAAATAAAAAAATGGAAAAAAAAAATGTGCTAACATTTAAAAATAATTATGCAGTGATGTCACTAGATGAACCATCCAGTACCAGCACAATGTGTAAAAAAAAAATATAAAAAAAGTATTAAAAAAAATAAAAAAATAAAAAAATAAAGTTTATTATTTTGAGCAAGTGCTAAAATTTCTCAAAAATCTCAGAGTTAAAATAAAAGCACTTCAAATACCCAAGGGGTGTCTAATATATAAAAAAATGGCTGATGGGGTAAATTGGAGTGGCCTAGCTCACAGATAGGGCATAGGTACAGACTGACCAAAATGGAGAAAAAAAGCGCACTTCCCAAATGTGGCATTTTAAATCTGAAACAACCCGACAAACCCATGCATGTCGGGTATCACTGCACTCAGGAGATGTTCCTGAACACATATTGGGGGGTTGTTTGACAGTGACATATACCAGAACCTGTATATCTATAACTAAAGTACAATTTGTGTGAAAAAAAATTACTATTACAAAGTTTGACAAAGTGTAGTTCTATAATTGGTGCATGGAAAGGGTTAAAATAACAGCATTCAGAATACCCTGGGGTGTCTAGTTTTCCAAAATATATGGTTTGAATGGGTTAAATTGAGTTAACCGGCTTCAAAGATATTCCAAAGAGGAGATGGAGGCAGAATGACCAAATGACCACCTGGATTACGCATGCCCCAAAAGTAGCCTTTTACCAGCCAAACAATCTGACAAACCCATGCATGTGGGGTATCGCTGTACTCAGGAGATGTTCCTGAACACATATTGGGGTGTTGTTTGATAGTGACATATACCAGAACCTGTATATCTATAACTAAAGTACAATTTGTGTGGAAAAAAAAATAAAAAAAATTACTATTACAAAGTTTGACAAAGTGTAGTTGTATAATTGGTGCATGGAAAGGGTTAAAATAACAGCATTTGGAATACCCTGGGGTGTCTAGTTTTCAAAAATATATGGTTTGAGGGGGTTAAATTGAGTTAACCGGCTTCAAAGATGTTCCAAAGAGGAGATGGAGGCAGACTGACCAGATTTGGTAAAAAAGATTTGGAAATCATAAAACGCTGCTTGTACTTATTGCCCTATAACATACAAAAAACAGCAAAAAAACATAAAAACATTGGGTATTTCTAAACTCAGGACAAGTAGTAGAATCTATTTAGCTAGTTTTTTTACTTGCTTTTTTAGGTGAGTAAAAGATTTTTCAAATAAAAGTCATAAAATGTCTTTTTTTTCAATTTTTCACCATGTTTTTTTTATTTTTTTTATAGTAAATAAGATGATACGATCAAAATAATGGTATCTGAAGAAAGCCCATCTTGTCCTGAAAAAAACAATATATAACTTATGTGGGTACACTAAATGGGTGAGGAGAAAATTACACCTGAACACAAGCACCACAATAGTGTCAAAACAGCCTCGGTCCCACAGGGTAGAAAACGAAAAATGAGCCCGGTCCTTAAGGGGTTAGACAAAAAGGCATGGCCTACAATCAGTGTTCCAATGAGGGAGGGAGTAGATAGTGAGAAGGGAGGGGAGTAGATAGTGAGAAGGGAGGGAGGGGGGGTAGATAGTTAGAGGAGATTACATTCTGTTGCCCACTCAGGAAGTATGTAGGGCCATGTTTTGAGACTAGCTCACCCGAAAAAGGTCATACATCACAAAAATGTACTAAGTTACTGATACTTACGTAGATAGAAGGGAGGGAGGGGGTAGATAGTGTGAAGGGAGGGAGGGGGTAGATAGTTAGAGGAGAGGGGGTAGATTGTGAGAAGGGAGGTGGAGGGGGTAGATAGTGAGAAGGGAGGAGGTAGATAGTGAGAAGGGAGGGGGTAGATAGTGAGACAGGAGGGGGTAGATAGTGAGAAGGGAGGGAGGGGATAGATAGATAGATAGATAGATAGATAGATAGATAGTGAGAAGGGAGTGAGAGGGGATAGATAGTGAGAAGGGAGGGGGAGGAGTAGATAGTGATAGTGAGAAGGGAGTGAGAAGGGGTAGATAGTGAGAAGGGAGGGGGAGGGGTAGATAGTGAAAAGGGAATGAGAGTGGGTAGATAGTGAGAAGGGAGTGAGAGGGGGTAGATAGTGAGAAGGGGGTAGAAAAGGGGGAATAGATAGTGAGAATGAATGAGAGAATGAATGAATGTGTGGATGAATTATCTGAATGAGGGAGATAATGAGTTTGTGAGAATGCATTAATATATATGTAAATTTGTGTGAATGAGTGAGAGAATAAATGATTGTGTGAATTAATCATGTGAATGAAAGTGTGAATTAGTGAGTGACTGTTAAAGTGTTTGTGTGTATGATAGATGTATAATTGATTTGTGGAAAGGCAAAGATGGCACAAGCAGGATGTTTGAGCCTTGGGGACCAAGATGACACAGGCAGGGTGTTTATGGGACAAAGATGGCACAGGCCGGGCTGTTTGGGGACAAAGTTGACTCGTGCTGGGCTGTTTGGGGACAAAGATGGTAAATCCTATGTTTGTAATGTGGGCAGTGTGGATGCCAGGGCTGGCTTTGGGTTGTGCAACCTATCATCTATGCCTGTAGTTTTATCTCTTGCTATGTTTCCATACATTATTATTGTATACCTGCAAATACGGGATTTGTATGTCTGATTCTATGCCTCCAGTGCTGAGTTCACATGTGGCCTGGGCATGATAGGAGTGGGATTGCTGTTAACAATTATATATATATATATATATATATATATATATATATATATATATATATTGTTATTGAATTTTTTTGTCCTATTTTGCTGTGTTACTTACTTAAACTAAAAGCGTGAGATTTTTTTTATGCTGGGAGGTCATATTCGATTTCGTACAGGTAAATGCGGCATTTTCGGTTTCAGTCCAGAATTTTCTCTTCGGTGCATCCCTAAGCCATACAATGAAGTGCTAGGCCTACACCACATCAATGTTTGGCTTAGTATATAGTGATAGGAGTTATGCTGCACTATTATCAATGTCTGGCTCAATGTATAGTGATAGGGATTACGCTGTACCACCGTCAATGTCTGCCTCAGTATATAGTGTTAGGTGTTATGCTGTACCCCGTCAATGTCTGCCTCAGTATATAAAGAAGCAGAGGCTCAGCACTCAAATGATAAGGTGAGTTTATGCTGTACCACCGTCAATGTCTGCCTCAGTATATAATGATAAAAGTAATGCTGTACCACCTTCAATGTCTACGCCAGTATATAACGATAGAAGCTATGCAGTTTTAAAGTGTTTGTGGGGGGGGGTGCCACATACAGGATCCGCCCAAGGTGCCAAATACTCTAGGTACGCCCCTGATGATGATAATGTTAATTTAATGACTATACCATTAATAGTCAATAGCATTAATGGGCTAACTTTTGCCTCTAGACTTTTTTAATGAAAATGTAAAACATGCATAAAATGGACAAGACATGGGTGAGTGTTTGTAGAGATTCTTCAAACTGGGAATGGCACAGGCAGAAGTGGGTGTCATGCTTACGTCCTTGGCTTCTACAATGCCCCTTAATGCGTGGAAAACTGGGAAAATGGAACAGCTGGCCTTGTGCAGATCTTATATTGTAAGCAATCGGATATTGTAAACATAAACAGTTAGAAAAATGAATGTATGAATACATTTTGATTTTCTATAATTTGCTCTCATTTACTAATCACATGCAATAATGGAAAAAGCAGCAAATAGCAAAATATAGTGTTAATATTTTTTCCCCTAAAAGCTTTTTTGCCTTTTTTAAGATCATGCTCTAAATGTTTACTAAATAAAAAGGCATTACTAATATAGACAATTTTTGTCATTAACTTCTCTTTTTTAAAACAACCACAAATTTTGAAGAAGTTGATGCAGTATACTTATTATGATATTTTTACAGTATGAACAACTATAAACATACATAAGCTCAGGTGCTGCAGCGCGAGGCCATTATAACTATGTAGCGCAAGGTCCCGCAAATGTAAAGTGTTGGCCACACTTATGTCATCAGGTAGGCTCAGGCTTTAAAGTGCCAGGGCAGCCCTGTCATAGCCAGTCCAGTCCTCTTGCCTGTTATAATGCAAGTTTATTTTTTACAAACCATAACTGTTATAGTAGTTTTGGAAATATATTGAATAAATTAAATCCCTATACAGTAAAATTGAGAAGAGTATTGAAATCATTGCAAAGACATCAATAGCTGATTATATTAGAGGTTTTATTTTAATAGTGATTATTTCTATGTGTGTCTTTCAGTTTAGTTGGTTTAATTTCATTAGTAATAGAAAATCAATTATTTAATGTGATAGTTGTCAATTTTTTGTGCGGACCAGAGAGCAAGCTAGTCAGTTCAATGTAACTTTAGACTAGGTCTGGACTTTATATGAATCTCCAATCTTGTGGATAAGCTCTTTCATAATGATAAATGTGTTTAGGCTATGGCAGAGGTTAGGTGCCACATTTTATCTTGCCAAAAGTGTTCCTGTACAAAATGGCACAGTTTCTATAATAAATCATCCTGATCTACTGATTTGACGTATAATTTTGCTGAATGTCCACATAATTCACATGGCATGATAAGTGTGGTTGTTATAGTCATAGCAGCATATTACTTATGACCTTTACAGTACTGTATGTCATGCTGTAGAAAAACTCAAACCTTACATGGTCCTTTGTTTTGTCACATACAGGACAGCCTTGTATAAATCCCATGCATGTTTAAATTGCTTTACTGTATTAACCTCTATCACTTCTGCTGGAAGGTGGTGCCACCCTCTCAGTGAAGCCCAAATTGTGATGGCTAGACGACTGGGTCAGAGCATCTCCAAAACTGCAGCTCTTATAGGGTGTTCCCCCTTACCAAAAATTACTGCAGTTTTTTCTGAAGTAATACTGCAGTTTTTTGGACATGAAAAAACTGCAATACTGCACTTTTACTGCAGTATTACTGCACATTTACTGCACTTTTTTTATATTGCAAACCTACAGTTGTACTTCAATGTACTGCAGCTTTATTGCATTTGTACAGTGAAGTACAAATGCAGTAAAACTGCAGTAAATGTGCAGTAATACTGCAGTAAGGGCCCGGTCTCAATTGATCAGTATCTAAAGTGGTCCAAGGAAGGAAAATCAGTGAACTGGCGACATGGGTCATTTGTGGCCAAGGTGCATAGATGCACATGGGGCGAAGGCTAGCCTATGTGGTGAAATTCAACAGAGGAGCTTCTGTAGCTCAAATTGCTGAAAAAGTTAATGCTGTTTCTGATAGAAAGGTCTCAAAACACAAAGTGCATCACAGTTTGTTGCGTATGGGGCTGCATAGCCACAGACGAGTCAGGGTGCCCATGCAGACACCTGTCCCCTGCTGAAAGTGCCTACAATCGTCACATGAGCATAAGAACTGGACCACTGAGCAATGGAAGAAGGTGACCTGTCTGATGAATCATGTTTTCTTTTATATCACATTGATGGGCGCGTGCATGTGGAATACTTTCTACAAGGTGCTGGAAACATTAAATTGGTACTTAGGGGCCCAAAGTGTGCCAAGAAAATGTCACTCACACCATTACACCACCAGCAGCCTGAACCGTTGATACAAGGCAGGATGGATCCATGCTTTCATGTTGTTTACCCCAAAGTCTGACCCTGCCATCTGAATGTTGCAGCTGGATTTGAGACTCATCAGACCAGGAAACGTTCTTCCAGTCTTCCATTGTCTAATTTTGGTGATGTAGTAAATACAGTATATAATTGTCACACTGCTGAGAATCACTACCAGCAGGTCTCTGTGCAGTGTGAACTCACCCAATAGTTGTCCTTCGTGTGGCTCGATCTGGAAGCTGGGAAGCACACAAAGCAGGGAGAACATCTATGATATGCAGCTTTGACTCCTGGTTTGTCTGACCATTCCCTGTCTAGCAATCTTGCAGTTCTGACTACCTGCTCTATGTACTTACCTTGCCTTAGCTGATACCCTGCGTAGTGTACCAAATTTGGCTTTTGCTGACTATCTGTTCTGCATTTCTACCTGGCATCAGGTGTTCCCTGCCCTGGGTATCTACCTGCAGTATTAACTGTACAGGTATCTAGCTATTCCTACAGTGTCTTGCCATCTATACTCAGTGTCTATTTAAATCTGGCTATACTTAAGCCTACACAATATTGGGATTCTCAAAGTTTATGTTTACCTATGTTGTACCTTAACCGCTTGCAAGGTGTTTCGGGGCAAAGAATTTCAGATTCAGCAGATGTGACGGTAAGCCCTGTGTCAATTGCATCAAACACAATGGGAAATCCATAAATTAATGTCAGGAACAAGCAACTTCAGAGCCAGTGACTCAAAAGTTACAATAATGCTGGTGAAAGGCAAAAAGGCGCTATTGCAGGCAATCGTCTGAACTCAAATTTGGTTTTTAAATTCCCTAAGCCTTTCAATGCCCCCAGGAAGCTGATCAATTTGACTAATTGGCCTTATGCCCCTGTAAGAGTCAAAAACAGCTTCACCCGCCCACATGGTTTTTGCTGAAGCCGCTCATTTGCTCTGGCAGTTTTTAAGTGTCGGGAGCCTTCTGGCTGGGATCTGTTGCAGTGTGCATGGCAGACCACCAGCAAAGCATTGGCGGCCCCCACAATGTCCCCCAGTATGGCAGGTAAGTTGAGGGGACTATAAATGGTTGTGGGGAGCCCAATCAGCAGTCCCTGTGATCACAGGAGTGGGGAGGGGGGTCTGCTGGTTTTTGGGCAACACTATATTAGAGTATGTGTTAGTATGTGTAAGTGTGTGTGAACATGAGTGTGTATGTGTGTTAATGAGTGTGCAAGCAGCTATAAGGAAATACTCCAGGCAAGGTAATAGTGTGATGTAAGGTGTGGTGTCATGAAGTATGATGATGTTTGAGGTGTGATTGGTAGATTGAAGTGTGATGGAATGAGTGTATTTAAGTGTGTGTTTGAGATTGAGTGTGTGTGTTAATGCTTATCCTCCACTAACATTTGCAAATGCCGCAAGAAGCAATGAGCTTCTATCTAAAAGGTAAAATGGGTGTATTCATGCAAATATTGAGAATAGGAAAATATGCCTGTACTAATATTGTCTTGTTCTAGTATCCAAAGGGCACTGGAAATAATAGGTAGGTAGATACTGTAAATTGATCTATTTTTCTAAAATTAATCTCTCTCCACTTCTTTATCCAACGGGTTAACTTCCCTAATCAAACCTTCCTGTCTTGGTTTCCTTGCCTCACTCCTTCTGTCAGTCCACTAATATTATTTATTTAATAAAGGTTTACACTGAGATACATTGTGTGGCTAGCCCACCTCAAACATTTACACTATCACCTCTTGTGTTATACACAGTACCTCCTGTTTATCCATTGTACTATGCTATAGAATATGATGGAACTATATAAATCAATACATAATAATAAAATACACTAAGCAAATGTGGGATAAAATATTTTGGCTCTCCATGAAAATGCTAAATATATTTAAGGAGGGGTTTTCTCACTTGTTTGACCCATGTATTCTTTGCTAATAGTTCCTTATAATTACAGTCTTCTCAAATTATGTTTTTTTGTTTTAGTCTCCTTTTTTATGTTCCTCAAAATCAGATTTTACAATTTTTTCTTTCTGTAGACAGATCCATAATGGATTTTAAATTAGCTTTGATTGCTTCATGTTTATTGTTTAAAATTCAGCTACTGCTACAGCTAGTCTTTTTCCTCCTATGACTGAACTTCACTCACAACTACATGAACTTTTTTGCACTGGCACATAAATCTCCAAACAAGAGAAAATGGTACCAAGAAAAATTCAGAAAATTCTGAAATATTTTGCATAGTTTCACAGTCTGAGTGATTCTTCCTTCAATTTAACTATGCATGATGCAGAACCAACTCGCTATTTCAAGACAAGCTTGTTTGGACTTTCTGTGTAGAGAAATAAAATGAAATTCTTCTCCAACTCTCCATCTTGGGTGTTAAACCTCAAAAAAGTCACAAGGCACTGGATTTTTTTTTTTTTAGAATATATTACTAGATGGTATTAGTTACCATAAAAAATGCAGTGCACTTCATCTTTTAATGACATCCCATGAGACATATTAAATATACTGAAATATTATGCTAATAATAATGGTATGTTCCTATGTGGAACTTTGGATGGCCAGAAATGCAAACATTAAATGTTTGGGAATGTTTGGGAATGTCTGGAAATTTGGGAAATATACCGTATTGGCTCGGATATAGGCCGCCCCCGTATATAGGCCGCACCCATAAAGTTTGGTGCTTTTTTAAAGAAAAAATTTTTTTCTTTAAAAAAGCACCAAAAAACATGCTGCCACTCTGTCCTCTCCCCCCCCGAGATATGCTGCCACTCTGTCCTCTCCCCCTCCCCGAGATATGCTGCCACTCTGTCCTCCCCCCCCTCGAGATACGCTGCCACTCTGTCCTCCCCGCGATATGCTGCCGCTCTGTCCCCCCCCCCCCCAACTATGCACATCATGTATACAACTCCCGGTGCCGGCACTCAGCGGAAGTGCCGGTACCGGAAGTTGTATACGCGTATTGCGAAGATGTCTTCCGCCGGCCCTGCAAGACCCGGGAGTCTGCCCTGGTAAGTCGGGGGGGTTAGAATGCATCGTGCGCACGTTCACCGGCAACGGCGCATCGCCGCTGCCAGGGAACGTCCGTGCGATGCGCTTAGACAACCTCCCGTGCCGGTACTCCCCCACCGTGGAAAGTGCCGGCAGGGGAGGCTGTGTGAACGTATCAGAGAGTAGGATACAGGTCCCCTGCACCGCTGCGGGGGATCTGTATCCTAACCCCGCTGCCTGCCCGGGCGTCGGGCGCTAGACCCCGAATATAGGCCGCACCCCCACTTTAAAGACTTAAAGTGGGGGAAAAAAGTGCGGCCTATATTCGGGCCAATACGGTATATTTAAAGGGGAACCATTTCATCCCACACTATCCCTAGTGCTAATTCCTACACCTGTAACATATGCATCACAGGTTTCCAGTCTGTTACTACCGACACTAAGTAAGTTGATACACTTGAAGGTATACTTGAAGTATCATTATATTTCAGGTAGGCAAAAAAATATCATCTTTACCAAATTTGCTCTCTCTTTCTATGGCTAAGACAGTACAACTCTATACCTTTACACTTGAGGATGCATTCGTTTTCAGGACCTTTGCTACATATTTGCTTAGCCATAATCTTACCAAAGTTATCAATACAGTTCTGGCCATTATAAATTGTACACAGCTAATGCAAAAGTAAAGAAAAAATATAATCATATACTCTTCTTTAGTAGTCTCTGGGTGAAAACAGGATCTGTAAAGGTTGCTGCACCTGTCTGTGAGTTTTCTACAGAAAGTGTATGCTGTACCTTCTCTGGAGGAAGATGTTAGTTTAGTTGGTGGGTGGAATGAGTTAAATTACTTATCAAAGTCTCTGAACTCCCTCCACATTCCGCCCATATGATGGATATGGTAACAATAGTATTTATATGGTTTGTGACAGTGTATATCCACATATCTGGCGTAAACCGTTTGGCATATTGTGGTGTATTTTCTTTTGGCAAACTCCACTAATCTGTATGCAGAAAACCCACAGACAGCTGTGTCTATCTAAGCAGTGGCATTTTCACCCTTATCCACACTAAACAAGGTATTATCTTTAGCTTGTCTATCTAATACTACTGGATATGTGAACATGTACAGAATACCAGTGACCACAAAAAGATAAAAAAAGAAATAGAAAGCATTACAACAAAAAACAAAATTATTGCAAAAAAGTAACATTAGCACTGCCACTGAACAACCCATCAACATTTACTACAATATAGAGTAAAGAAATCCACCACACGCATTCCCCTTGTGCCTATACTCTCAACTTTTCTTTGCATTCAGACAGCCACCAAACCTCAAACAAGAGCATTTGTATTTAACAAATCAGTATAGAAAATGGGACCAAACCATGTTACATATCTCTCTGTAAAATATGAAAGGATCATATGCATGCACATATGCATATTCTTTTTTGAGATAAAGTACACTAAGATTAACTAAAATCAAAATCTAAACAATCAATTGCAAAAAATTAACAAACCTACTGCACTCCTGTAGGTCATCAATTTAATCTTTAGTAAAAACAATCCACCTAGAACCTAAAAATGTAATTCCTCAAGAGAAGTTCAAAAGATACCCAATAGAGAAAAATTGAACTTAACGTGGTCATGAGACCCTTGTCACATTACCAAAACTGTATATACGGTTTAATTTACTTAATTCTCATTCATAATTATAACCAGACTTCATAAAGGGTGGTTCAACTCTGGAAAGCTTGTCCTAAAAAAAAATGTTAGTCTATTAAAAACAGGGTTATTACAAACAGAGCCGGCCTTAGGTGTTCTGGCGCCCTGTGCGAACTACTCCTCTGGTGCCCCCCTCACTACCCCCCCTCTGCCCCTTCAAACTACCCCCTCTGCCCCTTCAAACTACCCCCCCTCTGCCCCTTCAAACTCCCCCCCTCTGCCCCTTCAAACTACCCCCCTCTGCCCCTTCAAACTACCCCCCTCTGCCCCTTCAAACTACCCCCCCTCTGCCCCTTCAAACTACCCCCCGACCCTTCAAACTATCCCCCCCTGACCCTTCAAACTATCCCCCGACCCTTCAAACTATCCCCCCCTGACCCTTCAAACTATCCCCCGACCCTTCAAACTATCCCCCCCCTGACCCTTCAAACTATCCCTCCCCCTGACCCTTCAAACTACCCCCCCTCTCCCTACTTCTCCTTATCCTAACTTTCCTTGAGGAGTCCTGCCGGCATTTCATTTTGAGCGCCGGCACCGCGACGGAGTCACAGAGAGTAAGGGGCGTTGAGCGGTCCCTTACAAAAAAATTACTGCAGTTTTTCTGAAGTAATACTGCAGTTTTTGGACATGAAAAAACTGCAATACTGCACTTTTACTGCAGTATTACTGCACATTTACTGCACGTTTACTGCATTTGTACTTCACTGTACTGCATTTTAAAGCAGTTATTTTTGTTAGGAAGTACAAATGCAATAAAGCTGCAGTACATTGAAGTACAACTGTAGGTTTGCAATATAAAAAAAAGTGCACTAAATGTGCAGTAAATATGCAGTACAGTGAAGTACAAATGCAGTAAATGTGCAGTAATACTGCAGTAAAAGTGCAGTATTGCAAGTTTTTTCATGTCCAAAAAACTGCAGTATTACTTCAGAAAAACTGCAGTAATTTTTTGTAAGGGGTTGCTGAGAACTTCACGAGCAACCGCCCCTGCCCGAGACATAAATGAAAACATTGGGTTTTTTTGTTTGTTTGTTTTAACTTTATTTAACATCTTCCATGTTCAATAAAGTTAAAAAACTGGAGGTCGCACAGGTCGCACACCCCAAAGGCCGGCCCTGATTACAAACCTGTAAGCTTGAAAGAGCAAGGTCCTTTTCTACTTCTATACCAGTATATAAGTTAATGTTGTTACCATTTTAAATTGTCTGTTACAAATCATTAACAGTGCTACGTAATCTGCGGGTGCCATAGAAATGTAATCCAATACAAACATACTGGGGAAAAAAATCTGTTCCTTCTCAGTTGACCTTGGTGAGTAAAATGATAACATAAAAGATTTTGTACTGGTGCTTCAGGAAAGTATTTAAAAAGGTTCTAATGAACTGTTTGCTCTCTTCCTGCTGTGCTATGCCCCATGGAGAAAGTAATTCCAAAGGAGTTTACAAAAAATTGCATTAATATTCTTGTTAAAAAGCAGTGACCAGCAGATACAAAGACAATAGATCAAAATTAGAAAAATAAACAATACAAAACAAAAGAAAGCCTTGCTTTTAAATTAAAAAATATTTACTTTGTAATAGCAATAACTCCCAAATAAAACGTTTGTTTAAAAATGTATTTTAATCAAGAATCTGAACACTTCCAAAAACAAACTAATTTCAATCTATGAAAAAAGCTTTTTGTGACATTATTATACTTGTTATTAAAAATAGGATGATAATTATAATGACTTTTCATTTCCAAACAATAAAAAATAAATATTTTATGGGTGCAGAGTGACCTCATGACTAAAAGAACAACAAACACATGAAATTCTGTGCAACTGTGTTTGCGCTTTCCAATTTACTTACAGTCTATTGCATCATTGCCCTTCGATTGATTAATAAAAATTAGAGCTGAAACAACGAATCGATAAAATCGATAATAATCGATAACGGAAATCGTTGTCGACGATTTCCGTTATCGATTAATCGAGTGATCGATTCGTCGTTGGAGCACTAGGCTCCTTTTACTTACCTCCGCCTGCGTTCCCCGGTTCTGCTCCACGCTCTGCAGTCTCCGCCTTCTTCATGCTACGTGACGACGGAGGTGACGCGCGTCTACTATCAAGTTTGAAGTGGAACAAGTTCGTAGCGGAGGTAAGTACTCTTTATGTCTATTGTCTGTGCGAATGTTTATGTGCGAGACTGGGGGGGGGAGAGAGAGAGAGAGAGAGAGAGAGAGAGAGAGAGAGAGAGAGAGAGAGAGAGAGAGAGAGAGAGAGAGAGAGAGAGACTGGGTGCAGAGCAGAGTGGGGGTGGGGGGCATTGCAGGGTGTGAGACTGGGTGCAGAGCAGGGTGGGGGGGCAGGGCAGGGTGTGAGACTGGGTGCAGGGCAGAGTGGGGGTGGGGATGCAGGGCAGAGTGGGGGTGGGGGCACAGTGCAAAGGGGTGGGGGCACAATGCAAGTTGTTTTTAACATCTAGTTCTTAAAATTATTTTAAATAAACGAAAAATTTGCATATTGTTTTTTTTATCCGATTAATCGATTAATCGAAAAAATAATCGGCCAACTAATCGATTATTAAAATAATCGTTAGTTGCAGCCCTAATAAAAATACATGCATTTCTTGCTTGGAACTGTAAGGTAAAGAATCAAAATGCATAAAACCACTGCTACATCCATTTGAAAACATGGGTGGCTTGTGTGCAAACATATTAAAAGGAGAGCAAAACATACTATGACAGTGTAGAATTCCTTTGTTATACCTTTCAGGTCAGACCTGTACAGGTCTCGCCTTCCACCTACCTTTGTAGGTTTATCAAACACTTAAATGTGGGCCCCCTGCTGGATTAATCTCTACTTCCTTCATGTTTGTGACTGTAAGTGTTTACAAAACTGAGGCAGAGTGCTTCCTTATTTAATGATATATAAATTAAGATGGACATAATGTAACTGAAGTTTGAGGCTTACAGTAATATCTCTATATATGCATGGATGTGTACTTGTGTGTGTGTTTGAGCATGATGTGTAATTGTGTGTGTATGTGTGATCATGAATGTGTACTTCCATGTGTGATCATGGATGTGTACTTGTGAGCATAGATGTGTACGTGGCGTGTATTAGTGAATATGAGTAAGTGTATGCAATTTGTGTGTTTACATATGTTGTATGTTAAAGTGGAGGGCAAGGGACAAAGAAGGCACAGACTAGCTGAAGTTAGGGGGCCTGGGGGGAATTTTCATACCAGGGCCACATGGTTTCTAGTTACGCCCCTGATTGAGTGTATACAACTAGTAACGCTTTGGTATTAATGTATTATATAATTGTACACTCACTGGCCACTTTATTAGGTACACCTGTTCAATTGCTTGTTAGCTAATCAGCCAATCACATGGCTGCAACTCAATGCATTTAGGCATGTAGACACGGTCAAGACAACTTGCTGAAGTTCAAACCGATCATCATCAAGGGGATTTGAAAGCGACTTTGAACGTGGCATGGTTGTTGGTGCCAGACGGGCTGGTCTGAGTATTTCAGAAACTGCTTATCTACTGGGATTTTTTCGCACAACCATCTCTTGGGTTTACTAGAGTCCGAAAAAGGGTTTACAATGGTCCGAAAAAGAGAAAATATCCAGTTAGTGGCAGTTGTGTGAACGAAAATGCCTTGTTGATGTCAGAGAGGAGAATGGGCAGTCTGGTTCGAGATGACATTTACACTAAATGTAGAGGCTATGACTGTGCCTCAGAAAAATAGAGATCAGGCCATGGGACAGACAGCGTAATATGGCTGCTTGCTACCTTGCTAAACAGAGCCTGATGATCTATATTTTAAATGCAAGAAAAATAGTCTGATCCCTACTATTATTCAGGGAGTCAGACACTGCATAGGAAGTGTGTGCCCCACATGTATTTGAAAAAAAAAAAAACATTTTAAGAAGTACACTCAAAATTAAAAGAAAGGAAATATATATATATATTAAAAATGTGGAAAAGTCTCCAGGTTAAAATGAACACTGTACGGTAGTGAACAAATGGTTAAATGTTAGCAAATTTAAGTCTGTTAAGGACGTGAGTGTGGATGTGAAGCGCTGCTGCATCTAATGAGTCCTTTGTGCGTTTGAAAACACTTACTGATCAGCAGCAGGTGAATGATGTGATGCATAATGTGTTTGTGGGGCAACCTCATCATGATCCTCATCAGTATCACTTTAAAACAAAACATGGCTAGGTAACAGGCAGGAATACACTGCACGGCTGAGTTGCTTTATGGGAGTAAAGTAGTGTACGCGTTGGAGGGAGAACTCTAGCAAAGATAATATGTCTGTATGAAAGGTAAGATGGTGCTGCTGCTGACCAGTGGTGTAGAAGAACGCTGACCAACTCATCCATTCGCATCAATGAATAGATTACGACATGTTTTAGTTGCTCTTCCTTACATCGCTCGCCTGTGATCCGCTATCCTGCCTTTAGATCGCAGCCCTCAGGCAGTTTGATGCTGTGTGCCTGCCCATATACTTGGCAAAGAAAAAGGGGGGCCGTGTCACCCGCAGCCGAGCCATGGTGCCCTCCCCTCCTCCTGCCTGCTCTCATAACTTCTGACATTACACCTTTATCAGAGCAGGAGCGCGGCCGGCCGGCAGGCAGCACAGTGCTTGCGGGAGGAGCAGAGGACCGGTGGCATCCTACATCCTTATACCTTAGCGGAAAGCCCAAGCAGAAGACCTGCAATATCTTGTTAACCCATCAACAACTGCCAGATGCGCAGAGGGGGCTGGACTGCAAAGTTTCACCGATAACATGTTGATTTCCACCTGCGACTGAAGTTCACGTGGAGTGAGATCTACTGTCGTATTCTGTCCCATTCACATCATTCTTGGCAGATTCTGTACCACAACTGCAAAAAAAAAGGTAGGTGTCCAAAGCCATACTTTGTCTAATGAGCTGTTGGGTGGGATGCAGTCTCCTGTCCCCATTGTCAATGCCAGTTTTAAGATGTTACTCGAACTGGACTCTAGAAATAACTACTAGCCCTTATGACCACATATCATAGAAGGTGAATTTGATGATGAGAGGGTCTGAGAGTACTTCACTGTATTTGAGGAGCTGTGCTAGGAATAGGGCTGCAGATATTTGCTTTTAATTTGATATGTTGAGAGCTGCAGTCCCAACCAGATCAAGTCGCAGATCTTCCATGATGCATGACTGACCACTTTTTTCTGCGAATGAGTCAAAACAGTGCATATGTTGAAATAATGCATGCAGTGTTAATACAGCATTGATTTCATTTAATCTCCTTTCCTGATTTTAGTTTTAGTTACTATGTAATTTACCTGTGCTTATGTCATATGTCCTATGTTCTGTGTATTGATACTTTTTGTTTTAGATGATTCAAGCATTTCAAAGTATTAATACCTACCCAAACTACTGCATACTGCCATTAATTTCTAGATATGTGGTTGTGATTTAAAATCTTATTATCCTATGCACTCTTCCTGCATGAGTAAAGTTGGTAAAGAAGATGCTTTTCTACCCCCAATATTAGAGATCACAAAAAGCAACCTGCTGAGTTGAGTTGTTTATTTTAATGCACTTTATGGAGCAAGAATAAATGGGACGTCCAGCAGATGGAGCAGCTACAGATTGTACTTAAAAGATCGAGAAGAAGCTTAGAGTATCAAATAAGAGTTACCACTCTACATACGCTAGAAAACAAACCTGTGTTTATTTGTTTATGGGGCAAGAAACTATATAACAAATCATACGCCTTAGGAATCATAGTCATTTTAATAGTATAACCTTAGGCAAACACAATAGATATGTAAATAATATAATTAAATAAGCTATTTGGTATAGTTGAATTACAATGTTATCAAATGGTCTGAATGGTTTGCATTCTGCTGTACATTACCCAAATAAAAATTAGCAGATAAAGAAGGTAGACATATTTCTATGTACATGGAAAATGGCTTATTTTTATATTGTCAAGTTTTTATTATAAAATAAACCCAGTGTTTTAGTGAAAGGTATTTGATGTACTGCAATCAATCCATTGAGGGTTTTGCAAAAGTAGCTAAATAATTGGCAACAAGATATATTGTAAGTGTAGGGCTGCATTATTCCAATAGTCATTTTGAATGAATAACTAACAGGTCCTTGATCAGTTTTCCTATAAGATGATTATAATTCATTCAGATAGCATCTGAGTGTTCAGACTTACTATATTTTTTCAGTCTTGAACACTTGCATTGTTAAATATTTGAGTATCATTTGTACAGACATTAAACACGTTGGGTAGTCAAAAGTAAAGTTGTTCTAGGAATTACTATAGAAAATGCCAATTAAAGTTCAATATAGTTTGTAAAGAAATACATGCATTGTGGCATTTATCAAAGGTAATGGTTTGTACTCTTCTAGATTATATGTTGATTAAAACTGTTATATGAGATGCAGTAAACTGGATTAAAAAATAAATGTTAAATGTCAGTATGGAATGTAATACAGATATATTTTAAAACCTTGCTTCAGGGGATAATAATAAACAATATTTTTCCTTTGTTTTTAAATACACATTTTTCATTCATACCATAATTATAAAGTACCTTGCAAAACTTCTTAACATAAGCTAAAAACAAAGATATTAAAGTGTATGTAAGATTCTAAATATATGAAGTCTAGATATATGATCCTTTGGCGTTGATATAAAAGTTTATTGAGTCTTGGTATTATGCAGAAGCACCCCAATCATCCCCAAGTTGACCACTAGATTTCACCATACATTTTCTTCTCTAATGAATTTCCGTTTAGGTTTTCATTTTGTACTAATAAAGTTTATAATCCATTACCACTATATGTACAAATTTCAAAATGTAAGTGCTGTTACCCTATAATTGCTTCTAAAATTGCTATTGTCATATATACACTCAACATGTAATGATTAATGTGGGCCTTTATATGAATTGTTTATAAAGAGTTACATTGCTGCTTCAGCTAATTAAATTTCATATGTTCCATTTTGTCCTTGATTTGTAGTTTCCAGTTGTTTCTGCTGTTCAACGTGTTAATTGTTTCAGTTAATTTATATTTAGTGAGTTCTCTAAAGTCATTATAGTCTGTTTGCCATTGGACAAACTGTATTGTGCAGAATGAAAACAGAGAATGTTAAGTGAAACTGGACAGCTTTATAAATGACTATTCATAAAAAATAAGTACACTATAACTTCTTGTGAGCCAGGAGGTGTAGAACCTCATGCTGCATGCCAAGGCGTGATATCAATCTACTGAGACTATTAGGATGATAAACGGTCTTTATTTTGTGTTCCATTTAAGTGCCTTTTTTAGTTAGACTTGCTATTCAAAATTTGTATCAATCTAATCAATATAATATTCTGGAAAGTCATTCTGTGGTTGTTAGAAATTCAGATACCTTCACCTAGGTTGAGGACATTTTAGAACCCAACAGAGGTTATAGGCCATTTAAATTATAATTTGAGACATTAAAGATACAGTGATTCATTGTACCGTAATTATGTAAGAGAACTAAAGTTCAGTAGATTTGTAACACATTAGTAGTGCAATGTAGATTTATTATACCTGTAAGTGAAGATTCCTATAAATTATGAAAATGTTTACCTACAAGGTAGTTGTGTTTTCACATATGCTGATATGCATATTGTTGTATCTTTTTTTTTTTAAAGCGCCATAGACACTGCACACTCGGTAAGGGTGCATCTTTTTGCTAACTAATAAGATGGGGGTTACTATTCCATAGGAAACATTGGGGTATATTTAGTAGAGAGGGAAAGAGAATGGACAGGAGAGTTGTGGTTTCAGCTCCTTAACTTTGGCATTCAATAAGAAGGAGCAACGCTAGTGTGCTTCTGCTGCAGGATGAGCTTGACTGGCCCTGTGTAATGTATAGTGAAATCATCGAAATGTTATTCAATGTCTCCTCATCCATTCAATAATGCATTATAAAGGGCCAACCCAGTCCTTCACAATGACTAGTAAAGTGAAGGAGTTAGAATCACAACTCTCCGTTTAGTGAATAAAATCTGCTCTGGTATTAGGCTAACCTTGCACCATCTAGCCATGCTTCCATGATAACTAACTCAAGAACTGGAAGGCCAGAATCTGGTAGGTGAAGAATGCTGGTCTTCCAGGGCACACCATATATTCCCTGGAAGAGATAGTGGGACATCATTTTGTCTACTTTTTATCATGTTAAAGCCACTTCCAGCAAAGGCTGGCACTGTTGTCTTATGTTACAGCTTGACTGGGTCCATTTACTGATCTCATATCATTAGGTAATCAATTAAACAGTCAAATTCCCAAAGAACCCCTGCTTGCGACCATAAACATTTTGAACAAAGAAAATATTTTTCCATTTGTGGTGTTGTATATGTATATATGCTATCTACCAAGAAAAATATATTTTTTTATTGATATCCATGCAGTAGATTGTCTGTACCTGTCCGCTTCTGCAGCATTGTTGGGTCTTGATGGTTTGAATTTATGAATACATTCCTGTATTCATTTGATTGTGAGAATACTAAATAACACTTTATATAGTGACTCAATTTAGAAAAAAAATAACACTAAAGTTCTTTAAGTTAACCCTTCCATGGATCTATTTCTGTTGATCCAGAAGAAGGCAAGAACCTTAAAGATTTTTATCCAATATTGTTCCAAAGTGGTGGAAGCCTGTACTTCATCCTTGACTGTCATAGTTCAGAGATACATTTAGCTTTATAAGGCATTGAAAACCACATTTCTCTGTTGATGTGTTTTCTTCCAGAAACTCAAAACCTCTGTTGCTTAACTCCATTATTTCAGACATTGCAGGAAAGGAGTAATCAATTACAGACAACTACTCTAGTCTAAAACTGAATGTTATATTTAGAAGTGTTTCATTTTAAAATCCTTTTTTTAATTTACCTTGATAGGCCTGTACAATTTAGAACGTTGTTGGCTGACCCAATAAGCATCTCTCTCTCAGGGATAATTACCCCACATTGGTTAGAGATTGTGTAATACACATTTAAAAGCCATTTGACATAATCAAAAACCTTAGTACACATTTTTTCCTTTCAAAGAACACTATTTACATATTCTGTAAAATTTGAACAGCCACATTAAAACAGAAAGTAGTGTTATTAAGATTTCTATGCAATATTATGTGTTTCTCTTTCTTCCTTTTACAAAATGCAGCACTTAAATTGTCTTGTTTTATGACTGATCTTAGGTAAAAAAGCACTAGTTATAATGTGTGTGTGTGTGTGTGTGTGTATGTGTATAAGGCAAGTGGTGCAGCTATGACTTTTGTTCATGGTGGTTTGATGCAGAATTTCTCAACCAATGGTACATTTTACCTCATGGGGTACAACATACAGCTGTGTATTATTAAACCTATATTCATTTTAATTGAATTTGATATTATGGGTTCTGGGGGGGGGTATTTAAAAAAAAAAATATATATATATCTATATATATATATATAATATAGTGATCTTCAATAGGGCCAGATGTTGTCTGTAAAACTGTTCAAGTAACACTCTAGTTAACATTCCTAACTATATACTATTACATAGAAAGCTTGCATTATATATTTACAATATAGTGTCTATACTGTATACATATATATTTATAAATATATATGCATTTAAACACTATTATTTCTGCTTTGGTTCATTAATATAGTGTTTTATTCTTTATATAGTGTTTATTTATATTGTATTTTACATTACATTATATTTCTTTTTGCTTCCTAAAATCTCCTTAAAGATTTATCATCTCAAAAAATCATTGACGGCATGCAGAGAGCAAGTAACCTATTTGTTCTTTTAGCAACTGCTTGCCTAGAAAGTATACATGAGCTACCCATTTCTTTTTCTGACTTTTCGGTATGGATAAAATTCTCAGGGATTTTTCATTTCAAAATTAAATTTGGTGCAATATATAGAGTGGTCACAAACGCCACTGCGCAAGATGGCGGAAGATGGGGGCGCATCTTGTAAAAAGTTAACAGAGTTTCCAAGAGGGTCTCTCCAGACCCTCCTGAGAACTCTGGCTCCCTATACAGGTTGAATACAGGTACCGCATTCAACCATGCAAGTCAATGGAGCCCAGCTTTTTAATCACAATGTGATTAGTAAAATAAATGTAAATAATAATAATAAGAAGAAAAACTAATTATAAAAATAATTCTCCCCTGGTGTCACCATCAGGGGAACCTTCCAAAAAAGTAAAAAAAAATCCAAATATATATATATATATATATATATATATATATATATATATATATATATAAAATAATTTTTATGAGCAAGTCCTAAAATTAGCGCTATGTGTTCAAACTATTCTTGCATTGAAAGAGTTAAAATACTGGCATGTTAAATGCCCATGGAGTGTCTTCTTTTTAAAAATGTATGATTTCATGGGGTAAATTAAATTTGCTGGGTTCAACAATGTCCCAATTAACACACGGGGAAGGATGACCACATGTCAAATTTGCAATTTGAAAAATGCACACGTCCCAAATGTGGCCTTTTAGACCTCAAACAACCCAACAAACCCATGCATGGTGGGTATCACTGTACTCAGGAGATGTTGCTGAGCACATATTGGGGTGTTGTGTGACAGTGACATATACCAGGAGCTGTAAATTCATACCTAAACTATAACGTGTGTGGGAAAAATACACACAAAAAAATACTACTGCAAACTTTGACAAAGGGTGGTGGTAAAAATGTGTGCATGGAGTTAAAATACCAGAATTTGAAATACCCTGGGGTGTCAAGTTTTCAAAAATATGTGGTTCCTTTGGGCACATTGAAGTGGCCAGGCTCAAATATGTACCAAATAGGGCATGGGCACAGGATCACCAAATGTCAAAGTTCAACATTGAAAAATGCGCATGCCCCAAATGTGGCCCAAACAGCCAGGCATGGGTGGTATCACTGTACTCGGGAGATGTTACTGCACACATATTGCTGAGTTGTGTGACAGGACCTGTAAATTGATACCTGAAGTAAAAAGTGTGTTAAAAAAAATAGGATTAGTGCATGGAAAGGGTTAAAATACTAGCATTTGAAATACTCCTGGGGTGTCTAGTCTTCAAAAATATATGGTTTTATGGGGTAAATAACATTGGCCAGATTCTAAAGATGTGCCAAAGAGCACATGGGGGCAGAATTACCAGATTAGGAAAAAATGCCCCATAACATGCAGAAAAAAAGCAAAAAAAAAACCATAAAAACATTGGGTATTTCTAAACTCAGGAGTTTTCAAGTCAGAAAAAGTCCCTTTTTCTCTTTTTTTATGGTAAATGATATGATACAATCCAAATAATGACATCTAAGGAAAGCCCTTCGTGTCCTGATATAATACATAAATATATATAACTTGTGTGGGTTCAGTATGAGCTTTTGAACTATGGAACTTGTTTGACATTACATTATTACATATATTTATTTATATAGCGCTGTTACTATAGGGGCTGTGAAAAAAAAATGACAATTTTAAAATGACATAAAACATGTTAACACATACTGGTATAAAAGGAGAAAAGGGCATTGCTCTTGCAATGTTACAGTCTATTTGTAATCTATTTTACATCACTTGTAACTTTGGGACTGGACCCACTGTCCAGTCCCATGCTCACAACAGGACCACCAGGCCCTAATCACTGATATTCCTGCAGTTTCAAATACAGTCTAAATGCACTCTGCTCCAATTTACAGAGTTAAGGCCAATCTGTCAATAAATAGCCCAATCTCCCGTGTATTAGACCCACAGCAGGAGCAGTGAGTAATGGAAAAGAGTAAATTCTATAGTATCCTCATGGTGGTGAAGGACAGCATAGAATGTTCTTTGGCACAAAGTGGTTAATTTACTGAATAAAACTGTTACAATTGTTTCATGAACAAATGTTCAGAGCCAGGCTGTTACTTCTTACCATAAAGTTATCAGTTTAACAGTATGTGCTCACAATGTTTGCTGACCTGGAATACTCCACTGTGTGAATATTTATTTATTTATTTAGAAAGGCAAGGTTCTCTTTCCCTTGTGACAACACTACACTAGAGTGTCCCTTTATGGACTCTCACCCTATTAAACATGTAGGTCATTATTTGGCACAAAGAGATCAATACAGTAGAGGATTATGCACCCTCTACCCTTCCTAATGTTAAACTACTATGGGATTTCACGGCTCATTCCACCTATTAATTAATTGTTTTCCAGAGGTAGGTAAAATGTGTTTTTTCCCTTCAAAGTTACTTGAACATTAAAACAAGGTATGTTAAAAACAGCAGCTTGGTCTCCACGTGAGCCTTTATAAGTTAAGAAGCGCCTAATACTCTCACCTAGTACACAAAACCTACTGTACAAATATATATTAAATCTACATTATTGTCACGGATCTGGCTAGTCCGACCAACTACCTCCGCTAACTTGTGCTACCTTAGCCAGGAACAACACACTTTCCCTTTACTGGCCCAAATTAGTTCCAAGGTTTGGCCGGGGTAAATGTCTGAAGTGGTGGAACTGGGGAAAGGGGGGGGGCTGACTTATTCAACATTAAACTAAAACAATGGTGGTCACTCTCTGGTTGCAGATCCTGGCTGTCTGCCAGAGATAATCCCCTTAGCAAGTAATGGGATGATATACTGCTGGGGGTAGCCACAGAAGTCTTTACAAAGTCAGGGCCCGTAGTCAATAGGGGAGAGGCTGGCTGTCAGGCCTCTCCAGTGTCCCAGTGATGGAGGGTTCCGTCACAATTATTATTTTGCATAACTATTCATTGTTACTTCACCTCTAAATCTTTTATTTTTTATAGCAGCTAACCAAATAGCATTCTCATAACACATCCAGTTTAAGAATCTCTGCAACCACATCAATTGGCTTAAGGTGCAATCTCCAAATTATACATACAAAAATGAGTACTTTATATATAATGATTTCCCTGAGAAAGGGGTCTAGATAACTTTATTTTAAGGTTAGCGTGTAGTATTCTGAGATATCCTTACTGATATGATAATTAAAATTATGCTAACTATATTTTGGTAACTCCGTGGGACAGTCATATTCACCTACCTACCTATGCTATAAGAGATAAGAAATGTTGTTAGATACTTACCAGTGCCTTGAGTTCCAGTGACACTAACATCAATGAAGCAAATATTCTGAGGTCCTTCGTTCAGGTAGCCAAGTTACATTGTGTCTGAAAAGCAGCTGTTGAGTGATCAATCAGAGCGATGAAGGTTGATTTTGAGGGTAATTCCACAGAGAGGTAATTGTTGATATATGACACATAAGCCAAAAATAGCACTAGTTTTAGTATTTCTGTGTCTGTTCACCACTGGTAGGGCCTCTTAAACTAAGGTTGTACCAACAAGGTTGCAATACACTACAGTTCAAATGTTTTGGGTCATCATGTAATTTGGTTTTCATGGATTCTTAGATTAGCGAACACAATGCGCCATTGGAACACAGGAGTGATGGGAGTGATAAAGGGGCTCTGTACACCTACAAAGATATACCATATTTCCCCAAGTATAAGATACTCCCTTGTATAAGAAGCACCTTACTTTTGGGGGCCGAAATTTAAAAAAATATATATTACATAAAGTTATTGTACCGGCTGCCTGGGCATGATATGAGTGTGATTGATGTTAGCTGCTAGCAATTGTAAGCAATTGCACTTCTATCATGCTCAGGCAGCCAGTACATGCACATCACTTTCAGCCTCCCTGTGTCCCCTCCCTGTGCCCCCTAAACATGGATCCATGCTAACACACACACACATTCATTAATTTACTCCCCCACCTTACCTGAACTGCAGATCTTCTTGTGCCGCTCGCAGACTGCCGTGGGGGCCGCTGTTTCCCTCTGCGTTGCTCGAGCAGGAACAGGAACTGAGCGGAGTCATGTGATGCGATGTGCATTCACTTGACTACACTGGGTTCCTGTGTCCCCGCGACAGATCAAGAGACGCTGCTAAGCAAAACAGGTAAGCAGCAGGTTTCCTTTCCGGTCCCCTTTTTAGTAAAAAAAAAAAAAAAAAAAAAAATCTACCACCACTGGATAAGACGCACCCAATTTTTAGACCCCAAATTTTTTTTTATTTTTTTATACATGGGGAAATATGGTATATTTCTGATCCATTCCATGTTATTTTATTGGACAAAATTTGATTTTCTTTAAAAAACAAGGACATTGCTAAAGGACCCCAAACAGTTTGATGGTAGTGTTGGTGTAATGGTTAGGTGTAAGTCAGTTTTACTCTTTTCAAGTGATCCTTAATTGCATTGATCTAGACGAAGAATACTGTGATGTATTTCCTCAGCTGCTGTATTTTCTGCTGAGTGTCTGGATGTGACATTATATCCAATGCTCCACCTATGAAGATACGCGGTGCCCAGGAAACAGAATACTATGGAGGCTCTGCCAGCTCAGCAGTCCACTATAGTGTAAACTGGCCGGCTGGGGCGACAAGGGATCTCCCTTACATTCATCTCATTGGGCAGCAAAATAGTAAATAATTATACATTTATACAGATATTTTATAAATTGAGAAGTTCATTTATGTATGTAAAGTGCATATTTGATTGTGTTTATAATCTTAATTAAGTGTTGTTATGTTAGTGTTTTACGTGCTGCACCACGAAAATTGAATAAAACACCTGATCTTTTTGTAAATTGTTTTTCCCTTTACCCTTTAGTGATATGTTAATTAAAAAAACAAAAACAACTAACATGGCTCTATTGTTTCTTGTGGACAGGGCACCTCAGACAGGAAGCCCCCTAGTCGCCCAAACCAGTATATTCTGCTTTTTTTTTTTACTTTAAGGATGCAAATGTAGGCAGAGATCTGTCTGTATGCTCTCCAGAAACTGTCAGGTATTCTGTTGAACCCCTGTCAGGTGCCAGACGGACTTCTACACATTGAAATGACTGTTGGCTCCTCCTGGTCCAGGCACCGCAAACAGCTGCCTGACTTCCCTGGCTTTAAGAACGATCCTGGACAAATGCATTGACCAATATGACTGTGCTCCTGTGCACAAAGCAAGGTTTTAAAGACATAGCTTGACCAGCCGCACAGAGCCCTGACCTCAACCCCATCGAACACCAGGCACTGATGTTGAACGAGAAGGTCTAGCTCGCAATCTCCATTCCAGTTAATCCCAAAGGTGTTCAAAGGGGTTGAGGTCAGGGCTTTGTGTGGGCATTTGGCCCGTGGGCGGCACTTTGGACGCTGCTGACGTAAAGTCACAAAGCCTGGTCACCAAGTCCTGAGGAGCATGGTGTGTAAAAGTCGCCAATGCTCTGCTGATTCCATAGCTAAGAATGCCAAACATCCAGTGACATTAATATCACCACAACAATTGTGCATCAGGAGCTTCAAGGAATGGGTTTCTATGACTGAGCAGCTGCATGCAAGCCTCACATGTCTAAGTACACTGGCAAACGTCGCATCGAGTTGTGTAAAGCGCGCTGCTACTGTACTCTGGAGCAGTGGAGACATGTTTTGTGTAGTGATGAATCGTGCCTTGTCTGGGTTTTGCAGATGCCAGGAGAACATTACCTGCATTGTGTCAACTATAAAGTTTGGTGGAGGAAGGACAGTGGCATTGGGCGGTTTTTCAGTGGTTGAGCTAGGCCCCTTACTTCCAGTAAAGGGAAATTTCAATGCTTCTGCATACCACGACATTTTGGAGAATACTATGGTTCCAACTTTGTGGAAGGCCCTTTTTCTATTCCAGGATGACTGTGCCCAGTGCACAAAGCAAGGTAAAGACATGGTTGGATGATTTTTTGTGTTGGAGAACTTGACTGGCCTGCACAGAGTCTGACCTCAACCCCATTGAATACCTTTTGGAAGAACTGAAATGGAGATTGCAACCCAGGCCTCATCCAACATCAAAGCTGGGCAACACAAATGCTCTACTGGATGAATGGGCAAACATTCCTGCAGAAATCCTTCAAAATCTTGTGGGCGACCAACTACATATTAATGTCTATGTATTTAGAATGTGATGTCATAAAAGTCCCTGTTGGTGTAATGGTCAGATTTTGCAATAGTTTTGTCCTTATAGTGTATGTTCAGAACATGAGATCCTACTTGAAAGACTTTGATTGTTTATTAAATATTTTAGAGCCCTTTAAGTCGGAGTCTGAACATATGTCTCCAGTGACACTTTGCCATTATATACAATAATCGACCATGTCCAGCATTTAAAGAAAACCTTTCTTGGAAAAAGGTCAACTTCTTCCACTACAAATATAATATTTGATAGAAATTATACACACTTTTTTATTTACAGATTTTTTTTATCTGTAGCTCAAAGCAACAGCTATGGGGACCAGAGTTGCCCCGGTAATTTATGGGAGGGTGAGAAAACCAACAAGTGTGAAGTGGGCATGACTGGAAGGAGAATCTGGTCCTATATTTTAGATATATAGACAATATTTTGTTCAATTTGGAGAGGAGCTAAAGAATCCCTCCAAGCCTTCCTGAATCATTCAAACAATAATGAACAATTATCGTTGGAAATACAACATTCAGCAGAGAGATATAGATGTGCTTATAGAAAATGGACAGATAAAAACTAAAACACATTTTGAAATAGTGAATACCGATACTCATATTAGCAATGAGAGTTGTCATTAAGCTCCTTGGATAAGGAGGGTCCCTACACCAAAAAAACTGTACGTCATTTTTGGTGTATCAACAACAGGGTAACAAGCTCAATGAAATATTACTAGAAAAATGTTATAAATTAAATGAGCTAGATGATACAATAAAGACCACATCAGAGACAATATCAATTATGATATTAAAATACAAAGACAAATCACAGGAAAAGCAAGACCAACACACTATATATCTGGAAAGGGGAACAAGCACTAGAGGGTCAAGACATCATGATGCAATGACATTTTGACATTTGAAGTGTACAAATCACCAATTATGTTCTTATTCTATATTTTTGTGCATAACAAATAGAAAATAATAAATAACAAGTCTGCAAAGGTTTATTTACTGAACATCTGAGAGATTGCATTTGGAATATTCTGTTTGGGGTGCTGCTGGGTGTTTTACGAGTCACCTCTCAAGTGCTGCAGTTAGCCATGCATATGATAGTCTCACTAAAAACATACAAACTAATATTTGTGAAACTGATGAATTTGGTCATAACAGGACTTAGGAGATTTAACCACACCTATAATTAGAGTACATTTCAAGGTTTTATTATTCACATTCAATTTCTAGGTGGAATTTACCATTTGTGGATATTTTTGTTGCATTAAGATATACATTAAGGCAATTAATCTGGTATGGTGAAATATTAAAATAAATTGCAAAAGATACCGGATTCTTTTAAATATTGTAGTGCATTGTGTATGTTACTGAACATAACATGTGGGTATGTTTTTTTGAGTGCCCCCTATTCCCCTTCTATTTTCCCATTTTTTATTATTTATTTTCCCATAATAAATGTGTTATATGTATGAACATGGAATGACACGTAAAAGGAAAGCAATGTATCAAATGTATTACTGTGAATTTGCAAACTGGTGAGATTTTGATAAATTAATGGGTTCCCTGAGTGTACTGGCATAGGTATAGCACCTGGGTAACAACTCCTGTGAGGCAGACACACTGCTTAACACTCACCAGGGACTCTGACCACGGTGAGTCCTGCACATAACTGCTTGTTCTAGTGCAATCTGAGTACATATCTCAGACTGCTCTGACTAGTCCTTAGGGACCACAGCCAATATGTGTGAGATCTTGCACATTAAGTTACAGAGGTTAAGACAGCCCTTGAAAGATGAGATAAAGAGAGATAATCTGAAGTGAGGGACGTAGGGAGAAAACGGGGATAGATAAAAGAGAAAGGGAGAAAAGAGAAGGATAAGGAACATGAAAGGGGTGAAAAAAGAGAGGGATCAAAAAGGTAGATTTAGAAAGGAGAGCTAATGAGAGGAGGGGATCAAAGAGAAGGGACAGATAAAGAGAAAAGAGAGAGCAAAAGAGAAATGAGAGCGATAGGAAAAAATATAAGGAGTAAGTGTGTGGATGCAAGGGCAAGTGTAAAAAAGTGTGCATAAGTATGGCTAAGCGTGTATGAGTTGGCATTAGTAAGGGCAGCGTATGTGTGTATTTTGACAGTTTACCCATTACAGGTATTTTTTTGGGCCTAAAGGCTATAGACTCATCCCTTCTAACACATTTGGACCCAGGGGGACTATTTAATACTGTTTTAAAGAAATAGCGTTGAGTCCAGCAGCTATGAAAATGTCTGCCATGAACCATGCCCACGCTAATTCTTAGTCATGTGACCTCCGGGCGTTCAGACTCCAGAGAGTGCGGAAAAAGCAGGTGCACAAGAGCCAAACTGGGAGGAGCCCTGTCTGAGAAAAGGCCACTTTGGGTGCAATCTGGGTGCTAGGTAAATCCTGTGGATGCAATCTGGGCAAATCCTGTGGATGCAATCTGGGCAAGTCCTGTGTCTGTGTAATCTGGGTGCTGGGGCAAGACCTGTGGGTGCAATCTGGGTACTTGGGCAATTCCTATGGATGCAATCTGGGTGCTGGGGCAAGTTATATGTATACAATCTAGATGCTGGTGCAAGTTATTTGTATGCAATCTGGCTGCTGGTTGTATTTATTTATCTCTTTTCCTCAAAATAATCTCTGTAAAAGCATAGTGGGGGTACAATTTTCTGCTCTTGCCTTGGGCACAAAAATAAGTAGCTTTGTACAAATAACACGCAATCATTACAGGTTATGTACCACATGCCTAGAGAACTGAGACTCTTATTAACACCAACATATAAATGGTGATATCTATATTAATAAACCTACCATGTGCTCCTAGATACTCCCTGTGGTATTTACCACAAGCTTACACACAATCACTACAGATGGTGTGCATTAATCCAATATAAACAGAAATTTAATAGTCTATAATTAAGACCAGCAACATAACCCGTAATCCCTGCACAAAAATCCAGTAAACATTGTTATCCACCTGATCAACACCCTTGCAAACAGCAGTATACAGATTAAATATTAGAAGAATTATACCGCTGAGAACACACATGGCAATCTAAAAAAAAACCTGTGTGGCTTTTACAATCTGCTGTGTTCTATAACTTAAATAAATCCTTGTAGTAGATCGAACCAAAGAGGTGTAAAGACAGAAAGGCCTACCCTTTTGCAGAATCCCATGATTGCTGCTCACAAATCCTTCCCCTTTCCATGTCCCTAAATTCTTCTGCCCACCCTACACTGACCTAAACCTTGGGCACAGTGAATGTTAACAGAATTTTAAGGAAGCACAGTGGAACCCAGTGGAACCTCCTGGTCCTTGATTATCCTTTGGAGAGCCAAATACCAAACTTTCGATTGCGAGTGCTTAGGCACATAGTGCATAAAATTTGCCAGCGCTTTCCTGATTCCATAGCTGAAAAGTTCCATACTTCCACTGGCATTAATACTAGCCCAAACTGGCATTCTGGCAAGAGCATCATGGAATGGGTTGCCCATCCCGAGCAGCTGCATGATAGCTCCACATCACCAAATACAATGCCAAGTGTCGGATAGAGTGGGGTAAAGTATGCCAGCACTGGACTCTGGAGCATGTGGAAATGTGTTCTGTGGAGTGACAAATCACGCTTCTCTGTCAGTCTGATGGGCGGGTCTGGGTTTGACAGATTCTAACAGAACGTTACCTGCCTGAACGCACTGGCCAACGGTAACGTTTGGTGGAGGAGGGATAATTGTATGGGGCTGTTTTAGGGGTTTTTTAGCATACCAAAAATTTTGGAAAATCCTATGCTTTCAACTTTGTCGGAACAGGTTGGGAAAGGCCCTTTTTGTTCCAGAATGACTGTGCCCCAGTGCACAAAGCAAGGTCCATAAAGACATGGTTGGATGAGTTTAGTGAGGAAGAACTCGACTGGCCATACAGAGCCCTGAACACCTTTGGGATGAACTGGAACGGAGATTACGAGCCAGGCCTTCTTGTCCAGCATCAGTGCCTGACCTCATAAATGCTCTACTGGATGGATGGGGGAAAATTCCCACAGAAACACTCCATAATATTGTGGAAAACCTTCCCAGAAGAGTGGAAGCTGTTATAGCTTCAAATGGGGGAACAAACTACATAGTAATGTCTATGTATTTAGGATGCAATGTCAAAAAAAAGTCCCTGTTGGTGTAATGATCAAGTGTCCCAATACTTTTGTCCATATAGTGTAGCTCACTTAAAAACAAAGGAAAACAAAATTTTTTATATATATAAATAATATTTTCCAACAATTTCTGGGCTGTGTAATAAGGGCACGAGTCAAGCTTTAACAGTACAAACAGCAACAATAATGTTTGAACAATTTATGAACTATGCAAATGAGAAAGAAAATGTACTATATACTGTAGGTATCCCCCATCAAGGGTCTCTTCATACACAAGTACTACCTAACCTGAAGAAATCTGAAGAGATGAGCATGAACATCTATTTCTTTGAATATAGATTTTAGTAAAGCCCCAAATTGTCCAATTTCTTTGGCAATAAGGATGTCATTTTGAAATCTATTCTTTCTGTAAGTGTAAAGAAATTTAGGCAGCCTCTCATGAAAGATGTAGCAGTCCAAATATCCATGGACTTGTTTTGCATTGCCTTGCCCCCAGTGTTTAAATAGTATGTCATGCCTAACCACAATAGAAACTAGAACTTTGAAGTGAGTGATGTGGTCAACCAAACTCCATGCTTGTTGGGAGGGCAGGTTCCAGCCACAGCTTTCTCTTAGTATGCTAGTTCTATCAGGGCATTATAAAAGAGATGATGATCCTCCACCTGATAGTTGATGCAAACTATAGTGTAAATTCTTTGTAGTAGTCCAAAGAGGCACATTGAATCCAAAGATGATGCTGCATCAGAGACAACCAAAGGAATTGACAGCCATAAGGCAAAAATAGCCCTTGGATTCAAACCAAGGATTCCTGGCCATAGCAGTCTTCTATCTGGATTTTACATTCCTTCAGTGTATTAAACAAAATCTATAACTGATTTAAAGCACCTAAAGTGTGCCTTTACTTGTGTCTGTCAATCACTGCCATCCACAAATTATACAGTCAATAACATCTGCTCAATATGACTGATGTTGAAGGTGCAGTCCATAATGACAGAGTAGACATTCGCTTTTCATAGACTCATCAATATGTTGTTGAGCACTTTGCCGTCCATCATGTCAAGTAACTCATTTTTGATACTTGGTTGCTGCAATAATGGTTTTTGCTCTGTTTATGGACTTCTCTGTTTGGATGCATATGCATGACATTGTCATGTGACAAAGAAATCCAACAAACCTAGGAAATTACCATTATCACCAGTAAACAATTTGACAAATCCCGGAAAGCCAAATTAGTCTTTGCAAGAAAAAGTTTAATTAGAATTGGGCACTACATACAATTTGCTAGTACTTTTTTCAGAATTAATGATTTGCTGGTTTTCTTCAGCAATGTATTTATTTAGCTTGAGTCTGGTCTCAGCTTCTGTCCACTTTAAGATATAAAATGGGTTTGTGACTTTTCATCATTCTTTGGAGCCTCTCCAAAATACCATGTTATGCAAGCACTGACTGCATACTTGTCAAATAATTTGCAACAAAAGCAAAACAGCTTTAAATAGTATATGGGTCTATGTCATCCTGGTGATGTATCAAATATTATTTTCTTGAAGCTTGTCTCATTGTGCAAACAAGATTGCTCCTGAGCTCCTCTTTTCCTGCATTGAGCCCCCAACAGTTTGGTGACCAAAAAAATACCAGCACTGATACTGATGAAATATACAGACTCACAATCAAGGCGTCTACCTATCTCAAATCCCATTCAGGCTACATGCTCCATTGGCCAATTTTATTCATGCACAGTTTCATTTATCATAGAATATGTGCAGACAGAATTCAAAAGACATCACATTAACCCCTTCTTTACTGCGGGTGTTTTCTGCTCAAAAACCTAAAACATTTTTATCATGTTTACACTGTTTCTTTAACGACAAATCTCCTTTTTAAGTTTTAATGCACCAATACAAACTATATATTGTTTGTTTCAAGGACAGATAGAGCTTTCTTTTGATACCATTTATAGATTTATAGTCCAACATTTAGTGTAAACAATACAACATTGTGAAAACATCTTTTAAATATTTTACTATGGAGCTTCATGTTCATTCAGAACACGATGCATTCATTCATTAAAGGGATCTTGCATGATTGCACAAGACTTCTGGCATCTTCCACGACTTGGAGGGTTAATGGTGGTTTCCGAATACTGCCTTGGGTGTGTGGATATCTTTTATTTTCTTCTTTTTCTTAATTATTATTTTTTGAGGCTGTTGAGTCTCCAATAGACCAGGAGCACTCAGTGCTCATGAATGGTACCTCAAGTTAATTGAAAATGCAAGGCATCCATCCATTCATAATGGAAGTCTTTAGTGATAATGCAAGCCTTCTTGCCTTCTTCATAGGAGATCAGAATGAAGTACACGGAGCTTTAGCTGCAAGCAGACTTACATGGACCCAAGCCAAACAAATGCAAAGGCCCAGACTGAAGGGCAGAGCAGATATACCGTATTTGCTCGATTATAAGACGAGGTTTTTTTCAGAGCAAATGCTCTGAAAAATACCCCTCGTCTTATAATCGGGGTCGTCTTCTAATCAGACCTCAAATAGAGGTCTGATTAGGAGACTAAGATCCAGATCCCCCGCACCGCTGCAGGGGACCTGGATCCTCCTGTCGTCGCCCCCCCCACACACACACACACTTACCGGTGCTTCCGGAGGTGAAGTTGGCAGCGGGGGTTTGTATGCGTCCGTCGCAAATACCTTCCCCGACTGTCAGAGGTCAGAGTTCAAGAGTTCCTGATCTCTGACAGCCGGGGAAGGTATTTGCGACGGACGCATACAAACCCCCGCTGCCAACTCCACCTCCTTCCGGCTGCCGCGGAATGAGACGTTAACCCGCTGCCCCGGCAATACAGCAGGAAATTGGAAGCACCGGTAAGTAAGTAAGTAAGTGTGTGTGTGTGTGTGTGTGTGTGTGTAGGTAGGGCATTTCTGGAATGCCTTACACCCCTATATGCCACTCTGGCACTTAGGGGGTTAAAAGGCATATTATGGGGCAGAGTGGCATATAGGGAGGTATAAGGCATTTCAGGAGGCAGAGTGGCGTTAAGGGGGCATTTAATAGTGCACTCTGCCTCCTGAAATGCCTTATACCTCCCTATATGCCACTCTGCCCCATAATATGCCTTTTAACCCCCTAAATGCCAGAGTGGCATATAGGGGTATAAGGCATTTCTGGAGGCAGAGTGCTCTATATAATGCCTTTTAACTCCCTTAATGCCACTCTGCCTCCTGGAATGCCTTATACCTCCCTATATGCCACTCTGCCCCATAATATGCATTTTAACCCCCTAAATGCCAGAATGGGATATAGGGGTATAAGGCATTTCTGGAGGCAGAGTGGCACATAGGGGGTCAAAAGGCATACCATGGGGCACAGTGGCATATAGAGGGTTAAAAGGCATATCATGGGCCACAGTGCCATATTGGTGTGGCAAGCCTGGGGGCAGATGTGCGTAACTGGGGGACAGGTTGGAAAATACAAGAAATAAAAACAAAAAAAAAAAATTTTTTCTCAATCATAGCTTTTATTAAAAAAAATAGTTTACATGAATTAACATTTACTGCTAAAACTTTTTTCCTTTAGGGTCGTCTTATATTCAGGCTTTTTCTTTTTTTCCTAAGTTAATATTCAGATTTTGGGGGTCGTCTTATAATCAGGGTCGTCTTATAATCGAGCAAATACGGTAAAAGGGAGGGTTGTACCCAGGTAAGCAGATGAAGCTGGTCAGGTCGTTAGAATACACAGTGCTGTGATCTGAGGCTGCAATGGATATTACACCTATTAAGTAAATACAAGGTCAGGGCTGACAGGGTGGAATCCTGATAGCTCTCCTCCTTAGCATTTGAGAACTGTCTAAATAAGGTATCATCTTGGACTGTTTTGGTCCCTGGCAGGTACGAGACCATAATTAAAGTGGGCTAAAATAAGGCCCACCGGGCTTGCCTCGAAGTCCATCGATCGGACAGGTAAGTGAGGACAAGTGAGCCCACCGGGCTGGTGACAGGTAAGTCAATCTTCGGGCAGGTAAGTGAGGATCAGGATTGATCTGAAGTTCCTTCGAGGAAATGCCTCCATTCAGGGTCCATAGCGAAACCGACCTCAGAAATCACGTAGGTGACCTGTTTGTGATGGAATTCACATGTCTCCAGTTTGCAAACTAGATTATTCTCTCATAACCTTTAAGGACTCTGGAAACATCTTCATGATGGAATGGATCAGAATATTGTCTAGGTAAACCACCATGTATTGTTGGAGCATGTCCTGGAGGACATCATTTATGAATTCGTGGAAAAACGCAAGGGGATTGCAAAGAGCGAAGGGCATAACGAGGTATTCGTAATGCCCCCAGTTATGCACATCTGTCCCCAGTTATGCACATCTGTGCCCCGGTTTGCCACTCTTCCTCCCCGGACTTACCAATGCACGCCCAGACTTGTCCCCCTGTGCTTCGGACTCCCTGGCGTCCAGTGGGGGCAGCCAATGAAGGTCTGCGCAATGCCTGTAGACAACCTCTGCTGCTACCCGGCACTTCCGCCCGGGCTTCTATGACTGAGCACTGGAAGGTCATGTCATGCTGACGCTTCGTTATAGAAGACCCCCAGACGCGTGGGCAGCAGCAGAGGTTGTCTGCACGCATCGCGCAGATGTCCACCGGCTGCCAGAGAGAAGGATCCAGGTCTCCTGCAGCACTGCGGGGGATTGTGATCTCAGTCTTATAGTCAGGCCTCTATTTGAGGTCGGATTATAAGACGGGGTGTATTTTTCAGAGTATTTGCTCTGAAAAAAAACATGTCTTATATTCGAGCAAATACGGTAATACTTTTTGTATTAAAGCATTACTGAGCTTTTAAAAATATCAAACCTATTTAAGCATCTGTTGAATGCACACTATTTCTAAGAAGCAACGCTCAGCTAAGTTAATATCACACTTTTTTTGTACTTGGAATGCATATAGAATGTTAAGCATTATTGATTAGGCAGACTCTATTGATATGTTGCTTAATAATATATAACTCCTAAATGCCTCTGTGGAAAAAAAAAAACTTCAAGCATTGGTAATTTGATATTATAATCAGACGTTAAGAGGTAGTATACAGTATTGATTATATGTTTGTAACAAAATATATCATGCTCATTTGTTTCTTTTTTTGGAATCATAATTTTTCAGTGTCTTCAAGACTTAATTTTCTACTCATGCCAAAATATAACTACGCCCCCACAGTCTGATAGGATGTAATTTAAAGTACGATTACAATAATGTCAATGCCCACTTCCATTTATTTGTTTGATTAAAAGTGGATCTAGATCTACAACAATTTTAACGGAGTACAAAAGCACTTTGTAAAATTACAAACGTGTATGTAGAGGTTCCATTAACTTGACACGATATATAAAAAATTGATATTGAATGTGGCATATTCAAGCAACAGAAAGAAAAGCAATTTTCCTTCTTAAGCACTTGCTTAGCAAATTTTGGTTTTCATGTACAAGGAGTTTTTTTTTTGTTACGATAATTCCTTTAAAATAACGCTTAAAAGATGAGTTGTAAACATGCAATGTTTACATGATGATGATGATGGTGCACATACCTCACCATTGAAAATTACGCTAAATATATACACTGAGGGAATCTGCAAAGGTAGACAAATGCATTTTATAAGGACAATTTCACATGAGAACCATTGGTTCGGCATGTTTAAATTCCATCACTATATTAGTTTCTACCACATCTGCTGGGAGGTAAAACTACCTTACATTAACCAGATTTTTTTTATGTTGGCAGCTAACAACAAGCAGCCTCCTCTCATTTTTTATGCCTGACTTTTGTAAGGGGATAACATGTAAAATGTGTATATATAAATAAAAAAAAAGTTATATGTTTATGTGTCTACACCCATTTCGGGAAGCAATTTGGCATAACCATAGCAAGCTAAAAATGAAATATTTTATGGCACCACATATGTGCTGCTCTATATGTGTTGGGGAGGGGGTGCAATTTGCATTAATCTGTAAGTATATAAAGACATTAGTGTTAAGTCATAGAGCAGGATATTTTTTTCAGCCCTTGGTCCAGGGGTCAATCTCCTGATACGGTGGTTGTTCCCAAAAAGCAACCTGAGATCTAAACTGGTATAAAAATACTACATTTTAGTAATATCCTGCCCATACTGATAACCTGGAACAACCAAATCATTTAGATTGATGATATATTATTGTGCCCAAAAAGAATGTTGCTTTCCATATTATACATGGAAAGCAACATTTCCAGAATATACACACACTCAGAATAAATAATGGCAGTTAAAATATATTTGCATTGTATTTCTTTTTTAAAAAAATGTTTCCTTCCCTTCCTTGTTTTGTCTTTTTTTACAAATGACTTCTGACATTTAGTTTTGCTAAGGATTGTAAGAGTAACACAACACATGCAACTGAACAAGGAATTCCCAAAACCACTTACTGGGAAAAAGAAAGGTACTCTGCACACTACTATTTCATTCCAAGAAGAAACATTATGAAAAGGATTTCTATCACACCATCATTCTTCAGAAGAAGACTAATTTTGCTTTCCATATGAGCTTTAGTGTCTTGTCCCTGGGTCCACTAAGATATATTATTAGGAACAAATGATTGTTCTCGGAGTTGTTAAAAGTTACTCCAAATTGCTTTCTATTTCACAGCCATTTTTCTCCTTGGCTGTATATGCTTCCCTTGGCTTCAAAATGCTTCCCTTAGGCCTCAATATCATTACTAATGTTTCTATGTTGTAGGAAAGTATTTATGTTTTTACTGAAGAAAAAAAACTATGAAAATGCATGACGATTAAAATAGCTGCTTTGAATAGGACATTTTTATATTTGCTAATGCTTCTAATTTATTTAAAATAGTAGTGCTATACCATAATAGTTTTACAATTTGATAATAATTTTATTACTAAATAATCTATGTCCAAACTAGATTAGGGATACTCTTAAAATTGTATGTCTTGTCTAGGGACAGATTTGGGTGCCGAATATCGTTACACCAACCTAAGTGTTGAAGACATAGTAATAGTTTGGAAGCTTTATGGATAATAACCTGGGAAGCCCGGACTGATCGTTTGGCTTACTGGGCAGATACCTGGTGTGCCGCTGGCTGACAGAGCCACAGGAACGGCTGCTCCAGCGGCAGATGGGATGCTGTAGTGTGCGGCTGGATATACCCTGCTGCATGCATGAAAATAAAAGCAGTGTGCAGTGGTGCATATCCAGCCGACAGCCACACTTACATCATCAGGCGGCTGCTGGCCTTAAAATCCGACAGCTGCCCTGTCATCACCAGTCCGGCCCTGAACCTAGATGTCTGTGATCAAGTGATTTCTGAAATACAATTGCAAAGTATCTTAGTAAATATCATATTACTCATAAGAAAAAAATTAGGAAATGGGAAGTCTGGAAACTTGGAACCAGAGATTTCACACCTCACTGTATGTTGAACACCAACTAAAGACGGGCCTTTGTGTGTTTATGTTACCTTTTAAAATATTACTTAACAACTCTTTAACGATATGGGTGCTAAAATCTCAATGTTTAACCAACTCTATATTTAAATACAAATAATAATAATATCTTTAGTTTTTTGGCTTTTATGTCTTGAGTATTTTTCCGTTCTCTATAGATTGTTTAAATGTAAAAGAAGACCAGATCAATACCCAACTTAGAATGGAGAGAGATTTGAGCCGGCTCAACTCCTCAAAAAACTTCATTATGTGGGAAAGGTGGGTTAGAGCTGCTGAACAATACTGGCAATTAGGACCTGTGCCATAGAATTAGAGGGAGTTTCTGAGATCAAGACTGCGACCACCCCTGACCGGCATTTTATGTATTTTAAGTGTCTTATTTAAATTCTTCATTATTGAATCATATACATATTTAAATCAATTAATGATATTACTAATGTTACCAAACATATGCATATGTATGGGTTTTTATGTATACTTAAATAAAATATTTAAATAAATGCACATGCTCTTCTAATCAGTTAATGACATGCCTATAAGGTAATATTATTATGTTTTAACAAATCCTAGTAGCTTTTATAGTTATCAGTTTGCACCAATAGTAAATAAATAGTTTATTGCATTAGTTTATTTCATGTATTTCTCACTTAAACGTTTTCTCATATAGCTTTTTATTATCATGAAAGCATGATACATTTACTCCTGGAGTTAACGCAACAAATGAAAGTATTTTAGATTTGAATATATTGGAAATGGAACATTCTACACCAAGTGTGAAATGTTCTGCTTAATGATTATTAGCTGGCGCTTTGGGATAAAGTGTGTATCCACAAAAATTCCCTCACTACATTCATGGATAAATGTTTAAAGTCTATGTAATTGTGTAATGGACACAATTTCCACTCCCTTCTCCCTATCTACCCCTCCTAACTATCTCCTCCCGCTCCCTTGAGTGATGTTAAGCCGGGTTCAAGGGAGATCCTTGAACCGGCTTAAAATCATTCAAGGGAGCCGGACGTCTGTTAAAGACCTCCGATATCGCTCCCTTGCGAGCCTGCTCCTCCAGCGGTGGACATTACTGTCCGTCTCTGGAGGGGTGCCGGCAAGTTGGCACCCCCCTGATGAGCGGCACCCGGTGCGGACCGCCCCCCCGCCCCCCGCTAGGTACGCTACTGCCGTAAAGACTGGTCATTCTAAAATCTGGTTTAGCAGAATACTCTTAGAAGCATGGCCTTTGTCCTGTCTGCATTTGAAATAATTTTGTTTTGTCAGATGTTTGACTAAACATTGCAATATTAGTACCACTAACTTTTACATTTTCATTAATATCAAGTGTCGGTCCCAAAGGTAAATACACCACTGATGCTACCAACTTCTAAAGCTTGACATTAAAAAAAAGAGCATGATCTAACAGGATGCTGACAAGTAACATAATATAGTCAATATGGATGTTAAAGTTAAAAAGCGGTAAAAGGCACAGTGTCATTTTTTTGATAGACTAAAGCAAAATGTACTGCTAGTTTTATGATCTTTGGCCATAAAAATGAAATAATTGTAGTTGAAGTGCATTATCGGCTCCACATTATTTATGTGTCTAGTTCCCTGTCTGTAATTAGTTTGCACAAAAGACAGATTGGTCTGAAGTTTTAAAACTGCTGCTGAAATTTATTGGTTCTAGAGGTTTAATTTATGTCTATTATAGTAACAAGTGGCTTGTATATATTTTTATCTTTCCCTTGGAAAATTATCTTTCTACTTAATATATTTGTGGTACGCATACAAAGCAATCACATGTCATAAATAAACCTCTTGAAGTTTATAAAAGATGCGGTTTCTCAAGTGAGGAAATAGATAATGTTTGTCTTTTTGTATAGCGCCTGCTGCATCATAAATAAATTAAATAAATATCCCTTATGGCATTGATGTATAAAAGTGAGTAGCTGTGAACCTACCTGATTCTGTGTAGTCTGGAACCCTATAATAACCTGTAAGTAACCACAAGGCGGTAGTAGGTCTGACCATGTAGCTACCTCCTCTGTAGTTGCAGGAATAGTCAGCAGAACATGATACACAGGAAAGGTAAGAAGGCTAGGCAGAAATCATTAATGGGAAGCAGTCCACTGAAACAGAATCTCTGAAACAGAAGGCCAGGCGGTCCGTAACATGGTTAACTACAAGGTAAAATCCAGAGACAGGTACAAGTTAAAAAAATGTAAGGAGCAGGAGGTAACAGGGAATGAAGGAAGACGCAAGAATAACGGTAGGGGCAAATGAACAAAAAAGAATCAAAGTTGCAGTGGAGAGCACAAAAAGTATCAAACAATGAATGTAAGAAGAAAACTGGACAATTACAAAACCTTTAAGGAAGATTCTACCAGCACAGGCACATAGAAGCATGATGTCGAGTAATGTTATGGATGTTTCCCAAGGGTTAATACCAGGGGATTTGCTAGGTCTTCAAAAGAATAGGATTCCATAGCAGATTTGATTTCTGATTTATTTCCAGCAACTTCTGTGAAACATGGAACCGAGTATCTGCATTAGACATCCAATTTTAACTCTATAATATGTACATTAGGACTTTCCCCAGCACCCAGATTGCACCCACAGGGTTTGCCCAGATGGCGTCCACAGGACTTACCCTGCAACCACATTGTACACATAAAGGTCTCCTGTCAAAGTCTCACGTCTCCTCTTAATCCTCCCGTTTCTCATTATTGCTTCCATTTCCCTTTATCTCAGCTCTCCCTTTGTATATTTCCTCCTCTTTCCTTATACCGCTCAAATTTCTCTCTATCTCTCCCATTTCTCTTTATCTATCCCCATTTTCTTTAATTACCATTCATATTCTCTCTCTCCTCCTCTTTTTCTTTATCTCCCTTTCCCCTCTTGTAGCCTTCCTGCATCATAACTAACAGCCTGCTTACTCCCATCTCAAGCCAAGCTCTTGCAAGATAGAAAAGGTAATCAAACTCATTTGGACCTGTGCCAGATCTGCAAGCATGTTTCTTAATTCATATTTTGTATAATTATGTTTGTTTTCCTACTAAATATGTATTTTGGGAGCTGATTTCCACCGACTCTGGTTGTAAAGCATTATGGAATCTGCTGATGCTATATAAATAAATGTAACGTAAGTACATTAGACATGCAAATTGGCCAGAAATAGTTTTGACAAATGTTTCAGTTCGTTTTTGGACACCGAATTCTGTTTCTTGCCATTTCTGAGGAAAATTGGGGACCTTTTAAAATTCGGGAACAAAATTAATATCCAACGGCCATATTTACTCTCACACTCTCTCACACTCTCCTCCCCCTCCCTCACACTCTCATTCTTCAATCCGGGGAGAATATGTCACCAGATGCTCCGCCATTTTGGTGAAAGTTCACTTATGGTTATTGTAGCACAAAATGGGTTCTTTTGTTGCCATTGACAGTGTAAATACTTTATACACACACAAATATTGTTCTTATGGCAATATGGAACCAAATCCTACATGCTAATTGAAAACCTTTTCAATTCACAAATTTTTATCTTTTGTCCTTAATTTCCTGCGAGCACTATAAATTATTATAGCACTTTACCAGTTGACTTTGTTTCGTGGATATTTAATGTATGACTTTGGCTTGCAGAACTTAAACTGAAGCTTTAACTGCAAGCTAGAACATGTTGGATATAATTCGATTAATGCTGCCAGTCCAGACCTTAGCTTCCATTCTTGTCTAGAATTCTTGCTGATGGTATTTTGAGTTGCTTCATAATATTGTTATCAAGATGAAGAATTATTTTGCCCTGGGATACGCAGCTTTTCTACAAATACCATTTGCTTCAGAAAAACTGAACTTCTTCCGAATTTGCAACATAGACATAGAGTGTTGCAGAGTAGACATTTGTGGTCCATTGGCACAAGTCTAGTCTAGAGTGTGTATGTGTGTGTGTGTGTGTGTGTGAAGCACAAATTTAGAGGCTTGCATTACCTTTTAGCAGGCCAATACATTTAGAAAAGCTGTAGAGAAATCAGTTTTAACAGACTTCAGAATTCACCTGTCTGTCACTTTCCCAAATTCCATATTTTGCAGTTCTGTACACTTATTTAAAATTTATTTACAGAATAAAATAAAAAATATATACTTGATTTACTTGATTATCTCCATTAACATAATATTGTTAAGTTACTGCCCCTCTTTGTTAGCTCATTGTGTTTGCCAACTTACAGAATGCCTACCAGGGGCGTGGCCATGGAAGCAGCCATTTTAACTTCCTTCTTTTCATCTGCGTGATTGTTCTCCTCCATGAACATATATTTATATTGTGAAGAAGCTGGTAATTAATTGGCTCAGACAGCCTTCATAAGACTAGGATGAAGAGTAGTGATAATTTCAGTACAGAGAAATTTAATATATAAATACTACCACAAATCTCAGTTTCATTGAGGTATAAACTTTTCAACTGGATATATCCAACCAACACTGACTGACAAAAATAGCAGAAGCTAAGGTGGTATAAATGTCCTTGGCTATAAGCTGACAGTTAACTTTTACATACCAAGAGCAGACCTCTGCAATCTTTAAACTTATTTGACTCTACATTTTCATATTTTCTGTATGTATGTATATATGCGTGTGTGTGTAGGCTAATATAGCCATTTTTAATTTTTATTTTATAAAAGACAATCTACTCACTGGGGTTTTTTGAGATGATATGGCACTTAAAGGGTAGTAAACAACACATACGTTTGAACACAGGGCTTCCAGGCTGGGAGAGTTCACAACTCAGCCCAAAAGCTAATTTATATTTGAGTGTCGCCCGTTATGGGGACTGTCTTTGAGAAGTGGTATCCTCATAAGCAGAGCGGAGCCAGCCCCTGTGACAGAGTGGCGGACACAGACCATGTAGCTCAGCTATTGCACTTATAAAAGGTGCATTAAGAAGTATCTATGTGTTGCTACACACTACCTAAATCCACTTTAAAAGGCCCCACCACGTGCACCACTATTCTTTTATATTTAATACATTTATGTTTTTGGGGTTATTAAAAGCATGGTTAACCAGAGGCTGTTTAGTTCTGTTAGTTTGTATAGTCTGCGTAATATTGCTATTATTATTGACATTAATACATGTGAGTATCCAATAATTTGCCAATCTGCCAATAATATTATAAAATGACATGGTTGGTGAATATAACCTGTAACTTAGGTTACTAGCCAGGTGACGTCTCCGCCAATAGTTAAAGAACCCTAGTGTCTCAAATTTAAGCAGAGGCTCAGGATCTCCCTGTGAGCACCAAGGTAAATGTGGCACACCTGGCCAAAAAGGACATTTGTAATAAAAGCTTTTTCAATCATATCATGAATATATGTCTACTTGCAAACAGTACAGGCGCTAGTGGTGTATATATACGTGCTGTAGAATCTGCCTGACAGTGAGGTTAAAAAAGAATACAAATAAAACATGTCTGTACTTGCGCTGTTTGTATATATTATTCAAATAAATACATATTTGAAAGGAATACAGTATATTTATTGGCTTTATATGAAAACCTACACAAGGTTTTAAGGGTGAAATATTGATGCTGACAAGGCCAAGCTGTTTTCCAATATAGTGAGGTGGGTCAAAATTATAAAATTATATATGAAGTCAATGTACGCAGAATTCTGCCCGCTCACTCTCCAGGGCCCTTGATGCTGATGGGCTCCATTAGGGCAAGTAGTCAGCAAAGCCAAGTTTTCTTGGTGGATGAGATTAGATAAAAATAAGAAAAAAACGATACTTAACAAAAGTTAGGGGGCCACACAAATCCTAAGGACCGTGGTCAGTGAGCATGGTTACATCTGTATTTCTAGAGGAAAAGATATAAAACTTTTGAACTTTAGAAAACTCATTGGGAAGACTATTAAGACCTGGTAAGATAAGACCTTTTGATGCCTCCTATTTTTATTTGATTTCCGCCTCCAGAGAGCTTTCAAACACAACTTAATACAATGAATGACTTTTCAAAGTTATAACTTCTTAAAGTACTAAATCTCTAGAACACATCAAGTAAAGTTGACCTTTTCTATCCTATCATAGAGCCACATGTATGTTGTCTTTATTTTTCCAATTGACAATAATAATTGTTGCTGTTAAATTATGTTATGCTGAATACTTGATATGATAATGTGTACTTTAATAAGCTTAACGTGGAATGCAAATGACATACACATTCTTAAATTATGTTTTAATAACTCAAGTAAACTAATTACATTAATTTAGGGTTCTATAATCTTGTCTGATCTCCTGATGTCAGGGATAATAAAATTAATTTCTGGCAGATTTTACCAAATTCATATTGGTATGCAAGGCACTTGCTGTGGGAATTTAGAAACCCCATAATACAATACCTGACCCATACTAGAACCTCACTGTAAACAAGGCAATGTAAACAAGAACTTTTCCAGGTATCCAGAGTAAAGCCAAGTGTACTACAGTTACTTCCAAAATTGGTAGCTAATACTCTTTTTAGCAGAGCCCTGGAATTATTTGTATTATTATTATTTTTATTAGCCATAAATAGAATCTAGAATGAGGTACCATCACAAGTTCCAGGCATAGGATAAGTAAACACCATTGTAGGGTTTTTAAATGTAAATGTACTGGAAAAAAAAAATCTTTATTTTTATTTGTAAATGATTAAAATACAAACTCAGTAACAAATATCTTGCATTCTTATCTAATTTTATGTAGCCCGTGAATGGAAATTTTGCTGAAGTTGCATACCTGCCCATGCTGGCATTATTAGGCTTGGAATATGCCAACAGTTATAGAATAATTTTTCAAATCTGAGCTTCTTTACTTTAAACCAGAACATAAAAACCAAAAACAAACTTATTGCATGTGTGTAAAGGTGAACTACATTATCAATAAAGTAGCACACGTTCTTTATTTCATATCTATTTTTTATTATTTAGTTAATTACTTTACCTATAATAGATAGATAGTTTCTCTTTTATATGAAATCACTTGTTGATTCCTTTAGGTGCATTGTAACAAGATGATTCAGAATATCCTATCATGTATATATTGCAAAATTATGTGAACCCATTGGGAATGTTATTGTAAAACACTTTACAGCAAAACAAAAAAGTGTTTTTTATCTGTTTTAATTTCAGAGTTTACAATAACCCCAGGCAACCTCTTCTACATTGATAAGTACAGCCAATTATAATTTTAAGTGAAGAGATTGCCACCTGGAAAGGATGAAAATTAGCAAATGAAAAGATGAAAAACTGCCACTAAGGGAGTATGAAGTCAAAATTTATGTGTGGTATATTTTTAAGCCTATAGCTTATGAAATTCAGTCGAGACATACCATCTGGTGGCAACAGTGGTAAAGAAAACTATATATTTTATGAAACAGGAAATTGCAATAACGTGAAACTACACATATTTAAAGCACTATTTTACACATTTACTAAACATGTTAATATGAATATTTAAAAAAACTATGTTAAATACAAAACCTTTTGGGGGTGATACATGAATGGGGTTTATAGGGTAATATTGCAGAAACTTTTTCGATCGACACAGAAAATAATTTGATTTATTTGATGAATAATAAAGAAAATTGGATGTCCAAAGCTATCCTAGGTGGGATCACAGAGACAAATAGGTGACATTTGAATAGTCATGCAGACTTTCTGTCGCAGTGATGTAAATATACACTCGTAGTTACAACAAAATCATAATTAGTAATCTAGGGATAATTGTGACAACCTGATCAAATCTGTTGGATTTCTGAAATGGTAACCAGAAACCGGTAACAAAAAAGAAAAACATTGCCAATTCCCACCTGGCAATATTGCAACTCAGACGCAAATGTATACAGGTAGTGAGGGCGCCTAAATGCATTTAAACTTGGTGGTTGCACTCACCTGCAGCATTGCAGGCAGCACACTTGACTGTGTTCTTATGATGCCAGAATAATGCAGATGGATGTATGATGAAAAAGAGGTGGAGAAAAGCTTCTCTTTCTGCATTATTCTGGCCTTATAGTACTTTTTCAAAAGGGTAGAGCCACGGCATGTCCCACAGGGACAGACTGTGAGAGAGCGTGAGTGAGAGTGAAAAACGAAATGCAAATGGAAATACGGAGCTCTCTGCTTCATTTATTTTGTTGGTGGTCTGTCCTCGTTTTCAGACATTTGTACGAACTAACAAAATTGTGAACTTTCGTTAAATTTAACATTCTTACAAATACAACGTTTAGTGCATATATGGCATTATTGCATGGCTCAGTATTGTCCTCAATAGTAATGTTGATTACATCAGATGATTTCAAAAAGCTATGTAAGTGCCTCTACATTTTTTTTTGTGAATAATAATTCCAAATCTCATATGGATAGTAGTAGTTAATTGCAGAAGTTAGCTTGGAATTTAAACTATGAGGCAAAGTAAATTGAGACTACAAATAAAAATGATATATTTCTGTCTACCTCTATTTGTGCATAAGTAAAAATTTCAGTATAATAATAGGACATAGTTATTAACAGAGTTTTGGTCCTACACTAACCACTTTAAAAGTCTGATAGACATTCATATTTTATTTTTGAAACTAATGCAGATATCTGTTTTTGTTTCAAGTCATTTTAAGATAAATAAGGTAAATAAAATGACTAAAAGCTGACTAAATTAGATTTTTCAAGCTCATACGTTTTAAAATTCAGAACTTTCCTACCTTAATCTGTAATAGCTAATTAAGACATTTTAGACATTTTATATATGCAGTTCTTATAAATAAACAAATTCATGGTAATCTACATAATGTACATAAACAGATTTTTCCAGTAAGCATTTCTCGCAAATTGTGTGTTATATACTGATTTCTGAATTACTGCAGGTTGCAAAAGTATGTGCTGACAAATTAATGTACAGCATTTCAGTGCTCACAGGGAAACTGGTAAAGATATTAAGTCCTTATAAGACATGACAACAGCATAGGTAATGGATTGTCTTCAAGTATTTTGCATAAATAAGGATATTAAGAAAAAATATTTTTATGCATTATGCATTAAGCATTTGGAAGATGTGTAGTATGGAATAAACAGAAGTGATTCATGCGCTAAAGTGACACAAAATATTTTGTGAACACAAAATGTAATATAAGACCTGCCACTGTATCAACCTTCACACTCTGAAAAAGTCCTCCAAATATTTAAAAAATGGTAAAAAAACAGAGAGGATATAGTGTAGTAATTTTAGATCTTTTTGGTTGTAAATAAGCATCGATTGCACTCATGTAACACATGTAATCAAATATTATCAGGCACTTCAAAGGGTCTTGTATATGTTTTCACTTTATAGTAGAGACCTCCAATAAATGCTCATATATATATATATAAAAACAGAAGACAGAAAGGATATATAGTGTAGTATTTTTAAAGACTTTGATTACTACTATCCAACCGTTGCACTCATGTAATCAATGGATCAGCAGGCATTTCAAAAGGGTCTGATGTTCGTCTTCTCTTGTAGTAAACAATCCCAAAAATAATTCCAAAAAGAACGAAAAAAGAAAGGACTCAAGAAAATTTTCAAATAATGCCAAAATAACTATGTTAGGGCACTTAAATTCTGAAGTGAAGCCCATGTGCTGGGATTGAACACACTTGCTTAAACGTGGTACACTAGAAAAGATCCGGAGATGAGACAGACCTTACTACGTGTAGCCAAAAGCACGAGTGGACTGAGAATGATAGAAGTCTCTGTAGGTGAGGTTCAGGACATCCGAAGTATCACAATTAATCCAGAAAGTAAGGAAGCCGGAGGGAGACGTAATCCAATAACACAATCCAAGCCAGGGAGACGGAGATAAGTAGGGTGAAACTAACAAGCTGACCTCTTTCGTGATCTTCTTTATAACCGACAAAAAAAGACTCAAAATATAACACAGAGAGCATATGTTTACAAAATAAATACCTTTTGAAAAAACTAAATATATAGAAAAAAAATGCAGGAAACGAGTCACAAAAAATGGCTTAATTTTTTTTTACAGAACACAAAATATAGCAAGTTTGAAATGTGTGCATATATATATTGTGGCAGGATGGCCCGATTACAAACAAGAAACTCCAAACACCAGCAAAATGTGGTTTCTTGTCTTTCTGTAAGGTCCACAGTGTTGTGCTTCACAGTATAAATGAACAGAACAAAACAAAAACAAATCCTACTCTATCTTGGAGACTACCTATACAAGATTCTTATCTCACTAACTAACCGGCCAGCTAATCCAGTCCCAGTCATCAAAGTAGTAACAGCACAACACCAGTTTGTTTGGACCGTACCTTTTTCATAAAGTCTTTAGGGCATCTGGCTTGACTGCCTCTCTCCCTGTTTTCTCCCTTCAAAGCGTTCACGTGCACGGAATTGAGGGGGAGAGGTTGCTACGGATCGCTGGGGACACCTGGTACGTCCCTGTCTGGCGGTGACCTATGACCAGGAAGTACCAGGTACGTCCCGGTCTTGAAGGGGTTAAACATCTCAGTGCAGGTTAATTGGATCCACCTGCTGACTTCCAGCAATTAACCCCCTCATGCTGGAAATATAGAGTGCTCCAACCTGCCACCTTGCCATAATATATACAGTATATATATATATATATATATATATATATATATATATATATATATACAGGCATATTTAAACCCTTTGTTTGTAAGGTCTCAAGATCAAAAACACATTTCATTTTTTTACTTACTAAATTTTATCTTGTAGCTAAGAGAGGGAAAAAAACTGAAAAAAAATCCTCCTTGTGGTATTGCAATAGTCAGGGGAATCCATATCCATTTCAAGTTTTTGTTTTGTTTTCATCCATTCTTTTGTTTCGTCCGGATCTTCAAATGAAAGAAAGGTTTCTTCATATATAAACGTAATCTTAACAGGAAATCCCCACATAAATCTTATATTGCACCTCAGTAGGATCAAAATCAAGGGGATAATTTGTTTCCTCTTCAGCCTAGTAGAATAAGAAAAGTCCTGTCTTTATATTGGCCTTCTAGGATTTTCTTACCTGTACTTGCTTTCAAGTAGAGATAACCTTTATTTGTAATTCCAGATCGTCATATTTATCCTCTATAATTTGAATTAATATGTCTAAAAATTTGAAAGGGGGGGTACCTTATTTTATGCATTTGTTTGATCCTGTATTAGTGCTGATTAGTGCTATTAGTTCTGATGAACACTGCAGAATATTTTCTCCTTTCCCTTTCCTTTCTTATTCTTTATTGGTTTCTGAGACCAATAAATTATTAGAAGGGAGTCTGAAGGACATCTGTCTATATACGTATATGACAAGATAGCTGTAACGGCCAAGGATGGTCAGGATCAGTAGCTGAGGATCCACAGTGCAGAACCCGTGCACGAGCCAGAGGCAGGTGCAATGGTACTGGAGAAGCACACCAAAACGAAGCCGGGTAGGGGCTAGAGGAGTCCAGAAAATCATGAGACGAAGCCAAGGTCAAGGATTGGAGAAGTCAGGATAGTCGTGAGACAAAGGCGAAATCAAGTGTTGGAGAAGTCAGGATAACCGTAAGACGAAGTCAAAGTCAGAACTTGAGCAACACAAAATCGCAACTGAGCCCAGAGAATCAAAGCAAGAAACTCTTTGACAGGCAGTTAGTGGACAGCTAAGGAGCCCTCAAACAGGCAGATAACCCCGCCTCAAGCTAATTACATAAATACACAGAGAAATGGGCGGCTATCTTAGGAGTGGCGTGCGCATGCGTGAGGATCCCGTCCGGCAGTGTCTGCGGGAGGCTGCTACGGCTGTAGCAGCCCCAGGTAAGTTATTAGCTGTTACAATAGCAAAGTTGTAGTGTTGTGGTTCTTTAAGCAATTTCATATATATATTTGACTGTATATTAGCTGTATTTAATAAACAAATCTGAACAGTCTCACCAAATATCCACATCATCACTATATGTAGAGATCCTGCTTTCAGTAGCAGCAGCAGGCTGTATACACTTGTAGCGCCAACACAGCACACTTTTGACACCAAAGCCTGTCCTCAGCACAGCCGGCACCCCTCAGGTCATCAGCAGCATCACCATACAGCTTTATTCTTTTTTCTCTGGAGCTGTCCCTCCGCACGCAAACACAGCAAAACCAGCTGTATCAAGCCAGACACAAAAGCCGGACCCGCAAATCTTTGTATGTGGACTTCATCCCTGCTGCAATCGTATTTGGTCGGCCGGCCCATACAGTCCTGCTTCCCCGGTTGTTTCTGATCCAGCGGTGTAGACCCACCAAACATTCCTCCCCGCCTCTCAAGGCACGCATGTCCTATGTCATCACGCCCTGTGTCATCGGATAAGCCCTGATCTTAACATTATTGAGTCTGTCTGGGATTACATGAAGAGAGGGAAGCAGCTGATGGTGCCTACATCCACAAAAGAGAGCTATGGTGATAACAAGATGTTTAGAACAGTCTACCAGCCACGCTCCATAAACTCTGTGCAAGTGTACCTTAATGCTTTAGGCTAGGTTTCCACTTGGGTTTTTGTCCGGCGTTTTAGCCTTTCTGTGGAAATTGCTTTTTTTGACCTTAGGCAGTTTTTCCAGCCTTTACAAGTTAGAAGTTTCACCCAGCTAAAAGGGATTAGGATAAATGGCAAGTATCTGCCCTCTCCTGATGTCATTTACTTGGTAGACCCTTTTGTCTCTTTTCTGTGGTTTGTAAGGCATGCTTTATTCCGAATGTCTGCTCCTCTGGGAAGATTGGCCCCAAATGATGGTGCAAATTGTTTGCTGTTGCTTTTGGCACGCAGGATCCAGTTGATGCGTCGGGTATGTTTGTTTGTAATGGCATGTTTGTTCCAAATGGTGTAAAATTCAATATGAACCAGTCCAGGACTTTGTTTTGTGTGAAACTGTTTGTTTTCAGCCTATTTCTCGTAGGACACACAGATACTGGGTCCATCCTCTGCATTGTAACTGTGGAAAAAACGCCATAAAAAACGCCAAGGCAATAAACCCACATGGCTTTTTCATGGCGTTTTTTCTCTCCCATAGACTTCTATTGGAGAAAAACGCCAAGATTTCTTGCAAAAAACGCCAGAGTGTCAACATGCTGCGATTTTGAAAAACTGCCACAGAGCCCAAAAAAGCAGAAAAACGCAAAGAGGACTGAAAAAACGCCAGACAGAAAAACGCCAAGTGGAAATGGCATTTTGCGATTTCCTATTGAAGAACAGCTAACATCTGGCTGCAGCCGTTTTTCACTAAAAAAAAACGCCAGGTGGCGCTATTGGCGTTTTTATGGGCGTTTTTAGCAAAAAAAAAACCAAGTGGAAATCTAGCCTAATGCTGATTTGAAGGCAATGTGTGGTCACACCTAATAATAATTTGAGTTAGATTTTTCTTCTGTTCAGTCCACATGTCAATTTTTTAAAGCGTTCTAAAGCTTTTATACAGTACTGTAATATACAGTGACAAGAAAACGTAATCCCTTTAGAATTACCAGCATTTATGTATAAATTTGTCTTAAAATATAGTAATTAACAAGCAGAATTTGAACAAAGCACAAACTATTGTCCTTGCCCATATTTAATACATTAGTGCGAGTAGGAAAAAGTATGTAAAACCCTATGCTTATCGCAACATCTATTTGGGATAAGGAGTTAACAAACCTGGAGTCCAATCAATGAAAAGTGATTGGAGGTGTGTTTTTGAGCTACTTTAACATAAAAAAAACACTCAACACTTTTGTTATTCTGAAAAAGCATCTGCTGATTTGAACCATGCCTCACACAAAAAGTTCGGAAGACCTACGATCAAGAGTTGATAAAATTGTTTATAAATCGAGACGATGTAGTTCTGTGACTACTCTCCCTAGAAGTGGGCACCCAGCTAAGATGACTCAGAAGGCACAACGCAGAAGGCTCAATGATTCTCAGGATGCTAGAATAACAGCTAAAGCCTTAAAGGAATCATTGGGACTGGATAACATCTCTGTTCGTGAGTCTACCATACACAAAACATTGAACGAACATCGGGTCCTTGGAAGGACACCACGGAGGAAGCCACTGCTCTCCATTTCTGCACGCCTGAAGTTTGCCAAAGAGCACCTTGACACTCCACAACAGTACTTGGAAAATGTTTTGTGGACTGATGAAACTAAGGTTGAAGTGTTCGGGAAGAACATGCAGCACCACGTATGGTTTAAAAAGAACACTGCATGCCATCATGAAAAAATAATCCCAACAGTGAAAGCATCTCAAGAGAGCCGTTCACACCAGACATCTTCATTATATTAATCATTTCTGTAAAGGTAAGGTCTGATCTGCAGCTACCATAAGCGCTTGTTTGAGGTTATTGCTACCAAAAAAGGTTTGACCAGTTATTTAATCCAAGGGTTAACTTACTTTTTCCACTAGCACTTTAAATGTTTTAAAGAAAGACATGAAAGGCTATCATATTTCGTGTTATTAGCTTAAACACATTGTGTTTGTCTATATGATTCGTAGAAAGCCAACAAAACAAGACCAGCCTCCCCATAAATTGGAGGAAAACTAAGCAAAAAGCTTGGCGACTGCCCACATTCACTCACACTCTCTCATACTCACACTCTCATTTTCATTCACTCTCATGCTCTCTAAATGTTTCCCTACCTTCTCTGCCAATCTTCTTCTTCATCTTCTATCTTTTATCTTCTGTACTATCTGCTATCTTCTATCTTCGTCCGCATCTACACAGGCAAGACCCGATGTGAACTTTTGCCAAAATGGTGATGCTTGCATTGACATCCTCTCCCTGTTCTTCCAATCGGGGGAGAGGATGTCAGCAAAAGTGTCATCATTTTGCCTTAACTTGATCTCTGGGCAATATGGTGCCGCTTGTCGTGACATCCTCCAATAAGTTTTATTAAGTCCTTAGTTACGTTACATACATACATTTATTTACATAGCACCAGTAGGTTCCGTAGCACTGTCATAACTAAAGTAAATCTGGATGTTTTTGGTTCTCCCTCAGATTGCATTTCCAAGGATTGGACATAATTTGATGCACAGCTATATTAAGCATTACATATAATCTGGAACAGGATAGAACACTAAAATGTACTGTATCTCTTTTGAAAGCCATTTGTGAAAGGCTGCCCACAAGGCTTCTTGGTTTCATAAGCCAGGGTCCAAAACTTGGCATGTTTTGACCCACAGATAAACATCGATCCCCGCATGGTTGCTGTAAGGACTTAAGAGACCCAGGGAAAGAAAATTGTAGGCCAAGTGGGGCTCTCTATCTTGCTCCCACAGTCTCTACAGGTCTAAGACAAGCCAAGTGAGGGGATATGGCATTATAAGACAGCTTTCCACTTCATTAGGATCTAGAGAGAACGTGGTAGTACTGGCAGGGGCGTAACTATAAACCAAAGGACCTGGTGTGCAAATTCCCCCCGGGCCCCCCAACTTCAACAGTCTTTGCCTTATTTGTCCCTTGCCCTCCCTTCCGACATACAACATATGTAAACACACAAATTGCATACTTACTCATACTCACTAACACTCACTCCATCTCACCCTACTTATACATCCATGCTTACACACACACAATTACACATCCATGCTCACACACACAAGGCACAAACCAGGCCAAAGGGTGTGGGAAGCAGAGAGCAAACAAAAAGCAAGCCCAACAGAAAACACAAGAACAACAAGCATAACTCGAAGATCATCAAACTGGGTCACTGCATGATTAAAGAAGAACTGCCTGCTCAAGGACACTTATTCTTGCACCACTCTCCAGCCTTTCAGAGAACAAACTACCTTCTGTTACAGTCAATGTCACCTGCTGTAACTGTTCTGTTTTTCTGTACCCCAGTTCATATGTTTTCATGAATAGTTAAGTTGCTTCACCTTGTTTGCACATCAGAGGTATGGCTTTTAGGCTGCTAATCTTCCATGAAGACCACTTCTGACCAGACTTCTCCAGACAGTGGGTGGGTGTACCAGGGTCCCACTGGTTTCTGCCAGTGCTGATCTGATGGAACTGCTGGACATCTGATTGCAAAGAGAAGAATGAATGATCTTTCATCTTTCATTTCTCCTGGCCGGCCACTGTGTCTACAGTCCTCAACTTTGCTAATTTCATTGTGCTTCTTCAAAAGAGCTTGGACAGAAAATCTTGAAACCCCCGTCTGCCTTGAAATTTCCGCCCAGGATAGACCTTGCTGATGTAGTATAACTTCCTGGTGACTTGTTGCTATGCTCAGTCTTGCCTTGTTAGTGAGTTTGGCTGTTACTCATCCAGTTTTATTCCTCCTATAAAAAATAAAAATAAACTATTAACATGTCTATTTTTGAAAACATTCTTACTTTGAGAATTTTTTCACACCGTCCTAAACGTTTTTTGCACATTACAAAATACAGGTACGCACTGGAGTCTAGAAATAAAAACATATGTCCTTCAACATTAATGTCACTCTTCTTGCAAAAAATTCACCAAACAGTTTTAGCCCTTGAGTCAGCAGAGAACATGTTCTAAAAAAAACAACTGCTAACCCAATATCTGATAAACTCAAATGCCTTGCCCCCCTTGGGAAGAATGTGTGGAGGAAACTCAGTTATTTGTAGCTTATAGTCAAATTTATGCCCTTGCTATGACGGCTTTCAGTCAACTCGAATTAAAATAATTATCTATATAAGTCACAAACTCTTTCCCCTCCTGTTCATATCAAGCGCTGGTCAACAATAATGTGTTATCTTCAAAGACATTTACAGGGTAGAGAGAGTAAATAAAATCACTATTTAATAGTTTAGAATTTTTTTTCCAGTTATTGACCAAGATCTGCCCCTTGTGGCACTTGCGAAACAATAAGAATAATTTTTTAGATTTGGAGTATACCTTTTTTAACCTTGGGATAGATTATTGACAAAATGTCAGTGCATGTAACAGTTTAGGTATTGGTACAACAACCCTTACTTCTGTTAAGCATTCTTGTTATTAATCTAGGTAACTTGTGTGATAACAGCATTTGCAAAAGCTCACAAAAATAACCATATGTGAAATAAATAACTATATAAATATTATGAAAACTATTTTGTAATTTTACAAGGATTTAAGTTGCTCACATTAAGTCCCAATCATATATTGAGTTTTTATAGAATTCATTTTCTAATTATTAAAAAAATCCCATTGTGCACTTAAATTTATTTTTTCATTGTTAGCTTTTCTGTACATTAAATGAGGCAACTTAAACATTCCAAAAGTTGGGGTTTACTATAAAGCTACTTTTCCTCTGTAGTAGATTTCTGAGAAGTAAAAGGTGTTATATAATTGAGTGGACCAGTGATTTCTTTTTTCATTTGGTACAAAATAGCTCAGAAATCTTTTATATTTGTTTTATAAAACATGCACATTGTATTCTGTAGCAGCTATATGGCAAACATTTTGATCCTATAGAACAAAGTGGTCTATAGAAAATGACAAATCTAGATCCCACTGAGTGCAATTCCTATTTCACTGAATATCTCTTAATTGGGGCACTTGTTCAATGCCTGTAATGGTATATAACAATGGCATAAAACAATTTAGAATGGCTTGCACAACTTTACACAGTGTGGCAGCCACACTGTCAATTTAGTACTACATGCAGTATGTTGCCTACCGTTTTGAAACATTTCTGGCAACAATGTAAAAAATGACTACCAATATAATACCTACTAAGCTGACTGATTATATTAGGAAATTGATTTCAAACACTTTATATTGTTAGGAATATTTGTTTTCAGAAATATATACATTTATAGCGAAGCCTGAAATATCTGAAGGTTTTTAATTTGTATACAAAAAATAAACTGAACCCAGTCAGCTGTAATTATACAGAACATACATGAAGAGACTGCACAAGTTTAAAAGACTAATAATTTCATCGGTTAAATTTTCCACTCCTTTTCTTCCAGTGGTTCAGAATAATTAAGTGTTAATTAACCAATAGATTGATATTGTGCTGCTTGAATATCCTTAAGTTGCAAACATGTAAGCATCATATAATAGGCATTGTTTCATATAGTTTGACACCAGCCACTTATTCACCTTATACACTCAGTCTGTTTCCAAAACATTGGGCACTTAAGAACATTTCTTGTGTTTTCCTTCTCTAGCACAAGGTGCAAATAAAGCTCTCAAACAAGCATTTATTGGGATGTATTCACTAAAAGGTTGTCAATTTTGTTGGAGAGTGGTTATTTCATTCATTATGAAAGTCAAACCCTAGTGAGTATCTGTTGCAGGAAGAACTTGGCTAACCCTGTAAAAAGTATAGTATCTTCACATATTGAATCATGCATTGTACAGAACCAGCCTAGCCCATTTGGTGGAAAAACTTACCAGTGTTGACCCTTCATAAGGAATAGTTAAGTGGGGAGTTGATACCACAACAAACTTCCATTAGTCAATAAACCCCACTAACTCCTATCTTGGCTACTGCAACTCAGTCTTAGCTGGTCTCCCTCATACCCATCCTGCTACCAGACTTATCATTCTTGCACATTGTGCTGCTTACAGCTCTCCTCTGTTTATCTCCACTCTGGTTGTCTGTACACTTCAGGATTCAATTGTCGCACACTGGGTAAGCCTCGGTGCAAGGATGGCGTTGTCAGAAGAGCAGGACTGGGACTGGCTAGGCTGATACTGAAATAGAACCAGGCAGAGACCGAAGTCCTCTAGCAGGACACACGACTGGAAGCCCACTGGCAGGGCACACGACTGGACACATGGCTAGAAGCCCTCAGGCAGGGTGCATGGCAGGAAACATGGCTGGAAGCCCTCAGGCGGGGCACTGGGCACACGGCAGGGAGCCGTCAGACAGGGCAGACGTAGTCAGGGAGATGGGTCAGAACCAGAAGGACAGTGTCAAAGCCGAATTGGAATCCAGGAGGAGAGTCAGAAACAAGCCAGATCACAACGGGTAATCAAAAACAGAATGCTGCCAGCAGGAGAACAAGGATGCAAAGGCCCCATTTGCAGGAAGTTACAGTCCTTTATACTGCAGGGCTGCAGGTAACAAGGCCAGGTTACAACAATAGGAGGAGAGCAGAAACAGAGGCAGGGCGACCACTAGAAGCTGAACTAGAAACAGCCAAAAAACTGTGTGGATATGTAGCAGATCTACTGCATATTACAAATTACAAGTTATACATAATTAGTATTTGTGATTTCTAATAACATGTATTTTATATGCACTTCTTGCAGAATGTAGTATAAATTCACCAGAAATGCAATGGCATGATATCTTAGAGATATCAGTAGTGTTTGCTTTTGGAGACCACAACCACAAATTATACAGATACAGAACTAGAGCTCTATTTAGTTCTCAGACTGAAACATATCATACTTATTGACAAATTAACCAAACTCTTTATTCTGCGTCTGATCGTATTTGTTGGATTTGTTATCCATATTACTTTTAGAAATGTTAATACAATGTTATTATATTCCATACTTTAATCACATGAGGATGGTAAGAGTGATTAAATTACATATAATGATTGCTTATTATTAAAAAGTACTATTTAAACTGACCATGATGATTGGCCATTCACCAACAATTCAATATGAACCATTAGCCTGATCATTCAGTTTCTTAACTCCTTTACAACTATTACATGCTGGAAAAAAAACATGTCTGGCTCAACCACTAAGATATAAAAGTACATCCTCGGTACCTGATGACCGCAGTGAGAAAGTAGAAAAGGGGAAAAAACGAAATATATAATGAATATTTCACTGTCCCCAAACCCAGATATGTTCAGTTAAACAAGAGGATGATGCTGAACTTCTTTTTCTCACCAGCGGTTATTGTATAAGATAGGACAAATCGGTCTTGGAGAAAATGCCTGTGTTTGGATTAGAAATTGGCTTAGTGACATGGTGCAAAGAGTTGTTGTTAATGGTAAATTCTCAAGATGGTAAGCGTGGTGCTTCAGGGTTCTGTCTTGGGTCAAGTTCTCTTTAACTTGTTTATTAATCATCTTGCAACAGATATTGGAAATCATTTGTCTGTGTTTGCTGATGACACATAATTAGGCAAGGTCATAAAGTATCACCAGGATGTAGCTTCTCTACAGAATGATTTGAATAAGCTAGGGGACTGGGCAAATAAGTTGAGATTCAATATAGATAAGTGTAAGGTAATGCACTTTGGTACCAAAAATAAGTAAATTTAAATAGGAAAGTAACAAGTGCAGGTGGGAGTACAGATAGAACATATTACAGATTACATAGGATGGAGCCAGGGAGAAGGAAAGAACAATCTACTGGTGGCAGCATAGTATGATGTATTTGCTCTTGAATCAAGAGATTTCTGATTCTCTTAATATACTAAAGTTTATAAAAATTGATAAAGCATTGCGGAAAGTGAATGACTGACCCAGATCTGCCTCTCGTATATATTTATCGACATATACAGGATAAGAGAAAACTGTTGATAATAGTTTTTAAAATATAGACATATAGGAATTCTGGTTTCAAAAGCTGTCAAGAATCTAAATAGGGTAACGACATCAGACTTCATTAAAACTTTTTAAAAAATGATTGAACCTTGGCATGAATTTGCTTTCCTTGTACGTAAGCAGTCTTCCTTATGAAAGTTATGCTGTCTGCAGAAGGTTTATTTATGCTTATTTCTTCATAGAAAGGGAAATGATGCAAAAATCTGCCGTAAACCTTGTGTGGTCAAATAATAAATATAATTAAATATCACTTGGCATAGTTTGATACCTCTTACAGTACAATGATGGAAATGCTTAGCTTATTTAGAATATTTAATGGAACTTTGAAGGAGGCTATTTATTTGCATAATAGGACATAATTTGCAGTGGTTGAATTTTAATTATTTATAGACTGTCTGAAATATTTAAAATGGCATCGCTAAGGAGCATGAAGTGTTGGATAATACCTTCATTTAAGTGTTCCTGCTATTTTCTTTATGAGTAGAGTCGTTTATTTCTAATTAGCATACAAGGTTAGCTGCTCTAAAAAAACATAAGACAAACAAATTGGTTTTAATTTATTTGCAACTTGAGCGGTTTAAAACTGTCCAGGGTCAAAAATACATAAATAGTGCAGTTTTACATGACAGGGTTTTGCTGATTTGGTAACATTTAGTTGTCCAAATATTTTTTAATAAGGATTTAAACATTTTCATTAAAATCACAATATTAAGTTATGGTTTCAAATATGTATATGTTAACCAAATAATGTTACCCAGGTGTCTTCAGGGGGGACAGTCTTTTTTAAAACTTAAATATCTTGTTTTGTCTTTCCTCTCCTGATTGATCCTGTTTCCAAAAGCCCTTAAAGTTTATTGTGTATGTTGTCTCACAGTATTCTATAGCCCCAAAGGTCACAATATACTGTTTATAAACTTAGAAAATGTATTTTCTCAGCTCCTTACATTATTATATAGTAGTCATGGCAAATGGGCCAAAAATAATTCTGCTGAATTTTTTGGTTCGTTTTGGGACCATTTGTTTTCGGGCAACGATTTACGTTCCCTGCCCATTTGGTTTGGAGGAAAATCGGGGGACATTTTTAATTTGGAAACCAAGGCTTGTAAAACAAATTTGTCCCTCTTTGGCTGTTTCTAATGTTGGAAGTTATGACCAACAGTACCCTCGCATTCATATTCATTGATATGGGTAATACAAAGGAAATGATAATTCATGATATGCCTACATCATATAATTTTCGATCATTATTTAAGTTGGGAAAGTTCACATCTATGTAACCTGTTCCACTACACATCTATCATATCTTCTAAATGTAATAGTGTAATTTTTATTTTATTTTACTTTTATATTTTAGTTATTTAGTTCTAGATGTAGTAGGTTATAGATTGTGGTATCAACATGGGCACGCCGACTTGTCTGTGCTACACAGCCCCATACGCAACAAACTGAGGTGCACTGTGTGTTCTAACACTTTTCTATCAGATAACTTTTTCAGCGATTTGAGCTACAGTAGCTCATCTGCAGGATTTGACCAACACAGGCCAGCCTCCACCCCCACGTGCATCAATGACCCTTGGCCACCTATGACCCTTGGCCACCTATGACCCTTTCACCGGTTCACCACTTTTCCTTCCATGGACCACTTTTGACATATACTGACCACTCCAGACAGGGAACACCCCACAAGAGCTGCAGTTTTGGAGATGCTCTGACCCAGTCGGCTAGCCATCACAATTTGGCCCTTGTCAAAGTTGCTTAGATCCTTACGCTTGCCCATTTTTCCTGTTTCTAACAATTCAACTTTTAGGACAAAGTTTTTTTAGTAGTTTTTTAGTAGTTTTGTAGAATGTTTTACTCTATACATGACCTTGTAATTTAAAGCAAGCTGATTTTTATTTCAGCATAATAAAACACCTTTTAGGAAAACAACCTAAGTTAGAATGCATATTACATTTTCCAGTAAAGTATAATGTATTTACAAAATGACTGTGAGACACATGGTTTCCTAATTGAAATTTGCATTTATATAGAGCATTAGTTGAATACTATATCCCAATACACATACAGATAGGATTTTAATTTACTTTGTCATTTTTTAGTACAGTTGTCCAATGATTATTAAGTGACATCTGAAATGTTATAGCACTGAACTTTTTTTCAGCAATGCATTCTGTGTTGTACAAATTATAAGAATGCATATGAACATAAACATGGCCTGAAATGGCTCCCTTGGCAGTCCTTCATTGCTTCCCCGACATTTCCTATCCTTCTGTCTGGCGATACCGAGACGGATTAGAAACATTAACGATCCCCATATACGCTATCTCACTCCTCGCCCATTAATATACTACAGTACTTTTTATGCCTAACAGGTTATACTGCTACTCCACTGGACTGGACTCTTTATCCTTGTTTTTTGTTCTTTTATTTGTTTTGTTATTCATATACCATTCAGGTCTAACTTGCTTGTCGCGATTCCCAGATTTACTACATGGCGACGGTGATTGCTACAATGTTTGTAATGCCGCCTATTATCTTCTTGTATCTGCCCCGATGTCAATATGTTAATGGCCACGTACTCCTGTTACTTTTTGACTCTGCGGATTATTTATCTCACTGGAATGTGTATGGTGTTTCCTAACTGTGCTACTGTATGCTCTTACATACTCGTTGTGCATTTTGTAAACTGTCCATTTTGTCCTATATATGCACTTGCAACACACTGTATGCCTTTTATACATGTCTAATAAACTGGGATTTGTGAAAAAAAGAATGCATATGAACACCAGAATCATAGGATATTTCTCATAAAACACTTTATGTAAATACCGATTCCACCCTTTTCATGATGTCATAGCCAAAGCATATCAATGTAAACCTGAAATTAAAGGAAATGCTTAGGGGTAGCACACTCAATGGCATCAACTCTACATCTTCTCTGTACTGCTGAAACAAATTGGGTAGTAGAATAAACCGTTAACATGTGCAACACTGGAAAATGCATGCCTTGAAATATATTGAAAACTTTAGTCCCCTCAAGCCCAAATTTTTTTTATGCAAGGCTCAATTGCTTTGTGTAGAGAGGTGCAGTCATACTGGAACAAGAAAAGACTTTTATACAAATGTCTTTGAATGCTGTAGCATTAACATTACCATTCACTGGAACTAGTGAATTCTTTGCGTTTGTCTACGTGTTCCCGGGAAAAAAATCTTTGTATTCCACGAATATTCGCCTGTTCTTGTGTTCAGTTTATGCGAATATACGTGTACATTATGTTTTCTTTAGAAGGGGTTAATACAGAGTTAACATGGTACGCAGAAGCTTTTGAGCCAGGATTTTAAAGGTCTGGAGCGGGGCCTCCTCCATCAACAAATGAAGGGCAACTGCTCTTCATTGGTTGATGTCAGATGAGACCTCTGTCGGTGACCAATAGAGTTGTTCATACAGACTTTTAGAGTCGCTCGTACAGACCTTTAACTCCTGGAGCTGGTCTCTCCAGGCCGAGTGTCGGTACCAGGATTTTAAGTCCATAAGAACAACTATTGGTCACCGACAGGGGACTCGTCTGACATTGGTCTCCCGGCTCAAGGAGTTAAAGGCCCGTACGAGCAACCAATAGAGTCTCTCATACAGACCTTTAACTCCTGACGGCGAACTCCAAAACTGCAGCTCTTGTGGAGTGTTCCCTGTCAGCATTGGTCAGCACCAGTATCAAAAATGGTCCAAGGAAGGATAAAGCAATGAACTGTTATAGGGCCATGGGTGGCCAAGGCTCATTGATGCACGTGGGGGTTGAAGGCTAGCTACTGTAGCTCAAATTGATGAAAAAGTTAATGCTAGTACTGATAGAAAGGTGTCAGAACATACAGTGCATTACAGTTTGTTGTATATGGGGCAACCAGTCAGGGTGCCCATAGTGACCTGTGCCCACTGCCTACAATGCGTCTACAATGGTCATAATGCTATAACTGATCAGTGTATATCTCTTGAGCTTGGATCTACAAGGTTCAATAAAATGTGAGTGAGATACACAACAGTAGTTATCCATACTCATTTTTCTATGGTTGAACCCCTTAACGACCAATGACATGCCAGGTACGTCATGGAAAAGCAGTCACTTAACGACCAATGATCTTTCTACACTTGAACGGTATTGGTGTAATGCCTCAATGTCATGGCATTCAGCAACACTGATATCGGCATCAGGGGCCATGTCTGGCCCCTCCCCGGGGCGTCAACGTCCGCCATACACTGTTTTAAAAGAATTTAGGAGGCGATCAATGAGTTTAGGAGCACTTTTGGACTTAAGATTGACCTATAGTAATTAGATAAGGATCCCACTGACACAAACTATGCCTGAAATGGCGACATTGGGTATTATTTATTTAACCTCAGGATTTTCATCTCTGCTGCAAACAAGCAGTATTTCATCAATGGGTGCAGGACTCACCCACTCCAACATTAATTAAGACAACATGTATGTATATTAAGAGAATAGACTGGCTGGATGTCTGCCTGGATAGGGAACGAGGCACAAAAAAGTTATTTTAGTTAAGGATTCATGGATGGACTTGACCACACCATAAAAAACAACATTGGGGATACCTTTAACTATACCTCCTGGTACAGTACCAAATTGATTCAACGCAGGCCTCAGATACATCTCAATATGTTGTGATAGCCTGTTTACGCTTTCACTTTACAATATGATCTTTTTTTGAGACAAGGGACCTTCAGATGCTCTTAGTGAAGACTAGTATTTACAGAAGAAAAAAAGACTGAAACTAAACAAGTTATTGTTTTTGTATTTGTTATTCCTATTCTTTAGATGGGGGTGGGTCTTGGCTGGGCCCCACAAGTTTGGGGCCTGATAGTGACCTATTCTGACGGACAGGGATGAGGGGAGGAAGGGGGAAAACGTAAGTTTCTGATATCAACGTATTCTGTTATATCTATTTACGGACGAGTTTGTGTCACAACATCACCATATGTAGTGGAATTGTTCTTGGGCTATACTGGTGCCACAACTCTCATATTGTCATTACCTTGAGTGCTCAAGTTTTTTTCTGCAGTGTTCCACTTTATCAGAAGTGTATGTGTGCATGGGCCACACTCATTTTTCATTGAGTGAAAATATATAGCATGACTCCTATTATTGCATAGTAAGGCAGACATAGACGGTGGTGCAGCATGACTCCTATCATTATATATCAAACCAGACACAGACAGACACTCTTACGCTCTCTCACACTCTTACTCATCCTCTCTCACATGCTCTCTCTCACATGATCTCTCACGCTTACTCACAGTCTCACACAATATCTCTTGTACACTCATTCAAACTTTCACACTCTCTCACATACTCTCTCACACTATTACTCATGCTCTCTTGCACTGTTACTTGCGCTCTCACAGTCATTTTCATGCTCTCGTACTCTCTCACAAATCTCACGATCACTCTCTGTCTCACACTCTCACTCACTCACTCACTCACTCACACTTTTACACTCTCCCATGCTCTTATTATCTCTCACACTCTTACTTTTTCATACTATCGCATTCTTTCTCTCAAATGCTCTCACACACTCTGTCAATGTCTTTATGCAGACTGATTCACTGAGAAAGAGAGGTGCATGTCTCTGGACATAGAAGTGGTGTTTAGCCATGCCCTCTCCCCTTCTACTTCTCTTTCTACTTGCGTCCACTTTAAACTATCTGCGTCTAGCCCTGCCCCCATGCATGTCTCCTTCGGTGGTAAGCCCCAGCCCCATTAAAAGCCATTCTGTAAGCTTAGTAAAATAGCATTTAAATTACATAAATGGTTTAATACCTTTTTGCCATTTTGCATATCTGGTTTGTTATCACTTACATTAAATATTTTTAATATACAGACTGATGTTAGCTTATTGTGGGTCACATCTAAGTGACCTTTGGCAGAAGAATGCTTACAGCTATTCATGAAATCGTAATTACATGAGTTATTGCAGGAAAATATATTGGGATTCTTTCTGGATGTACACTTTTGTTTACACTCCTGGGCACTAAATATGCCTCTTTGTTTTCTTAAGTTTAATTTATTTTGGGTTGATTTATGTAGAGGAAATTGGCAAGTATTGCAGTTTATTAGCTTAGCTTTTAATATTTTACATAAAACTTTATTCTGCAGTCAAAATTGTATGTATTCTATATGAATCAATATTTGTTATAGATAAGGTAGGAGAATATTGTAAAAACTTATACGTTGAAAAAAGCAGGTCAAACGCTTGTGTAGGCTATAAGGCACTATCACAGGCAAAGGTGTAGTACAAACTGAGGGTTTAAATATCACTCCACCAAACTGGATCCTCCTAATTAGGGGGAGGAGGAAAAAAGATAAATGTCAATTTAAGAAGCGACATGAATATTCATGAAGTCGAGACGTGCACCCCGTCAACATCCCTTGATTTCTGCGGGGATGCGCGTCTAGCAGCAGGACGGACCAGGCTCTGTCCCACTCTGTCCCGTTGTTGGAATAAGGGAGAGGCTGAAGTGCACCGGGAGGCAATTGAGAAGCTGACGAAGACAAAAGACATGGGAGGAAGTGGATGAAGAAAGATAGACTTGCTGAGAGACACAGAGGTCGAGAAACGCTTCTTTCTCCAAGAATCTTTCCCAAAAGTACATGCCATTACTGTCAAAGTGCTGCCTGGGTCCCATGGACCCACCAGGACTCATGTAATGGCCGGCACTGCAGACAGAGTAGAAGAAAAAGAAAAATATTGATTTTTGTATCTACTGAAATATTTAAGTAATTTTTTTCTTGAGTAAAAAATAATGTATATTTTTTTATTTTTTCTTGATTTGCTCTTCTATGAACTAAATCATGGTATGATTAAAATAATACATATGCAACATTGTTTCTGATATTTTTTTCCCTTCTATTCAAAGCTTTAGGGTTTAATTTCTTGCTTAATACCATGTGATGACATCACAAGCTTCAAGTCTTTATTCCTACTGGCTTGTATATTTGTATTCCTTTCTGCTTTCTCACTATGAGTTTTTGTATTTTGATGTGTGTTATAGTATTTATGTATTTAACAGGGTTTAAAGTATAGCTGTGCGGCAACACAATGGGGTTTATTCACTAAAGGGAGGCACTGTAGAAGGGTTGTGGTTTCAACTGGGCAAATACTGTCATGGTTCTCCAGCTAGAGGGGCTGAACTGGCCATGCATAATGCATATTTCAACGAGTGAGGAGACTTTTAAGAGGATTCCTTGATGTAATTATGCATCATACAGGGTAAAAAAAAACTCAAAAAAGTCAGGTGTCTCTATTCCTACTGAGCCTCCCACTCCTGATTAGAAATAGTTGGTGCTCTGGGAACCAGGGACTGGATTCAAACCCTACAAATATACACCCATACATACAAGCTTCAAAATTAAGCGATACTTAACGCTACTTCCACCAAATGACTTAAATAAACTTTTGCTGAGATTATGAAAATCTTCTTTATTTTCTGTACATAGTCTGAAGAGGCACAGAGCCAGATACCCCTAATGAGTTTTGCACTAGGTGCTTATGAATAAAAAAAGATTTTCAACATTTTAACAGTTTATAGAATTCATTTGATGAGAGTCATATTGAGTGCCGCTTACCTTCCTGAAGCAGAAGTTTAGTGGTGATGGACCTTCACAATTTATAGTTAAAACAAGCTGTTAAAACTGCATCTCACTTTCTAGCTTGTCTGGTTGTTTTTCCTGCTATAAAGATTGAAACCTGACATTCTCAAACCCTCCTGTCAGCTCTCCCACTTTGTCCATTTGGTTCCACTTTTTTTTTCTCTTCTTGATGTTGATATCTCCTGCCTTTGGTTTGTATTTTGGTTATCTTTGTTTGCTATGATATTTTTTTCTGATACATGCTTGAACACAGTATAATCTAACTCTGTTAAATCTTTTTTATGTTTAACCTCTTTTCTGCAGCTCCGTGCAGTCCACAAAGCATTCTTTCTCAAATATATTTATTCATAATGAGTTCTGTTGACATCAATGTGTAATTTATCAATCAGCAAAGATCTTTAATGGATGTTAAATGTGATTTAATTTGGCAGTAAAGAAGTAACTGCAGTAATATATCATATAAAAAGCTGTTTTGAGGCTAGCAGTGGTTGTGACCCAGTGATCACCATTAGTCGTTTCATAAAAGGCTTCTTCTTTCATATCTATGTTCCAGTGGTACCTGACCCTTTCGTTTTCATTGTCAAAAATTAACATGACATTTCATATTTTTTGTCTCTCTTCTTCGGTCTTCACACATGTAGATTGTGTGTATTTAATATGTCAAAAGGGCATCGTGAATGTTTATTAATTAATCCTGTTTAATTAGACAGCGTCCTTAATATAAGCCTTATGGCTGGTGAATTGTTAAACATTCTCAAAGATCATTAGCTTTTGACTACAGATCTCCCAGCCTTTATCCTAAACATTAATCAGTGGCCCAGATGGAAAATTCTGTTCGTTTCTTAGTGACTGATTCTGCTCTCCTCCTGTACACATTTTACACAGACTGCAGTCATGTTTTGAGTAGCTAATCATTTGCTTGACAACTCTTAGGGGATTTGTAAAACATTAGAAATGTGTATGTGCCTCTCCTTATGGTGTCATTATACAGACGAGTAGTCTGACTAGTTTAGGAACAATTCTTATTAAAGCAGGTTGTGAATATCAACTATGCATACATAATCAATACGAGTTGACTTTTACATTTCAACTATGCCTGACAAGTTGGTTTTATTTTGATGGTTTCTGGCAATGCCACTCAATTCTCCCATAGTGGTTTATTTTAATATAATACATTGTTATTTGAGGCTTTGTCAGAAATACAAAAATATTATGCTGTCAGTAAAAGGTATTGAGTTTGCTTGGTTATATTCTGTAGTAAAGACAAAGCACTGCATCACATTATGTTAACATTTAGTGGAAACTTTTTTTGCTAATATGACATTTTAGGTTCAAAACTTTTTTATATACCAAAAAATGTGCACTCTTTGTTCTCATGATATTTCCAATTTCTCATTATTTTTAATATTCACAAGCTAGGCAGTAACCCCCCGCCCCCCCCAAAAAATTATATATATAAAGACTAACAGCAAAATGAAAGACGTTGTTAACTTTCTTCTCCAACTTGTGCTAAATGATAATAAGAAAGCCACAAGTAGATTTGATGATTGAAAGTACACCTGGATGTCCTTTGTAATAACATCATAACTTTCTTAGGGAATATACAGTGCCCACCATAAATATTGGCATTGTTCTTCAAACAATACACAAAAATTATCTGCTTCCATGGATATCAAACAGCTATAAACACAACACAGGTTTATCCCTCTAAAAATTGTTAGATGTATATGTACCACCAATTATTTGCACCCTTGTGAATTCATATAAAATTTTTAGTACACCTAGGTGACTAGGAACCTGTGACTTCCTGTTTGTCAGGGGTATAGATATTATGTAGCACATAGGCCAAATTCCCCCAGTCATTCATCACAATGGGTAAGACAAAGGAATATAGCTGTGATGTGAGGCAAAAGGTTGTTGAGCAATATTGGAGCCGGCTTTAAGAAAATAGCAAAATAATAGTTACTAATTGTTTCAATGCACTGTGAAGAGGATGGTTTAAGTGCCCACAAAATCTCCAAGTATCACAGCTGGAGAATTGTAGAAGTTAGTTGCGTCTTGGGGTCAGAAATTCTCCTAAATTACAATCTGACTTCACCTACATTACCACAAGTTGTCTGGAAGGGTTTCAAGAGAAAAGCTACTTTCATCCAAAAACAAACTCAATTGTCTTCAGTTTGTCAGAAACTACTGGAACTTCAAATTGAATTAAGTTCAGATGAAAACCAAAACCGAGTTCTTGGCAATAAATACCTGAGGTGGGTTTGGCGCACACAGCCATATGGAAAAGTACCTCACGGTTAAATATGATGATGGCTTTAATGTTATGGGGCTAATTTTCTGCCTGAGGACCTGGACATTTTGTTAGGATACATGGCATCACATATTCTAGCAAATATCAACAGATATTAAATGAACACCTGGCTGCCTCTGCCAGAAAGCTCAACTCCTTCGCGTCCGTCGTGCTGATCGTGGGGGCACTGCTGCTGCTGCTGTACGCTCAGGTGTCTACATAATTGTTACCTGATCACTTGTCAGTGACATTTTAAGTCACTGATTATTCATCAGTCTCCCTGATCAATGTCAGTGGCCTAAATATGTCCCTCACAAGCAATACACCTAAAAAAATATAAAGGAAGTTTGTAATCTGAAATGCGTATCTTCGAGTTTTGACTCCACAATGTCCGGGAAACATGACTTATCCATGCATGTGGGGTATTGCTGTACTCGGGGGGGGGGGATACTGAACACAAATCAAGACCTATTATGTTTTTCACATATCCACTCAGAAAAAATAAACATAGTGAAACTTAAAAGTAGATGTAAAAAAATGTTTTCTTTTTTTTCTTAGACTAACTTTGATGTGGAATCAGCTACATGGGACAGGCTAGATCGGGGCTTAAAATGAAATATGGGACCTCTACTGTGTCTCAAATGAGACGTGGACCCAACAAACTGTCAAGTTGGAAAACTGTAATAGGCATGTTACAATTCTGAAACGTGTATTACTTTGCAGTGCCGAAGAGACATGCCCTACCCATGCATATGGGGTATTCCTGGGTGTTTCTGAATACACATCACAAGTTCTTTAAGTCATTTAAAGTGCCCAGGGAAAAAAATACTGACATTTTTTACTGCAATGTTTAGGACAGACTGGCGCTCAAAATGGTTAAATAAAAAATGTTAAAATGCCCCTAGTAAAATACGTTGGGATGTCAGCTTTCAAAAAAATATATAGTTTTGTTTAGCAGTTTTTCTTTTTCTGGATGCTATTGGGTGTCAAATCCCAGCATATCACATTTTTTTTTTACAAACAGCAAAGCACGTCATTCATATTTAACCCTCTAAGTGCCAAAGTAAATGAAAATACCAGGCATATGTGGTGTTTCCAAAAACAAGACAAATGCTTACATACATTTTTTGGAGTTTTTTTTTCTCATTTGGACTGGTTATATATAGTCTTTATAGGTGAAACTGTGAAAAAAAATTTTTTTCTCCATGAAGTTTCTCATAGATGTAGCGAGATGTAACTTCTCTTTTATGTCATATAAACCACACTGAGTGTTGTTTACAATGTTTTTCCATTGTGTGTGCAGTACGTATTGAAATTCTTAAGTAAAGCATAATGTTTGTAAAGCATTGTTGTTTAAAGGTTTTTTGCCACCTAGGTGTTCTAAGTTAGGTTTCAATAAGGGGTATTTAGTTATCTATAGTTTAAAAGGGCATTATCAATTTCATTATATACCAATTCTGTAGGTTTCATTTGAACATTGTGAGCACTAAATGCAGAATCCCCACTAGTATGTATCCTTTCTTATATCAATTAATTTAAACACAACACCTCAAATTATTGTTGTCCAAGTGCTTGCAAGGCTATTCTAACAAGAATACAAGCCACCTAGCCAGTTCTAATAAAATGAAAGTGGTACAAGTAGAGATCTACTGGGGGATCATACAAATGAGCTTGGCATAAAACAATGCCATATAAGGTAATATCTGTGTGTCTAAATCCTATATGCATGCTCCTATGCATAACAAAGGGAGACTTCAGCGCATACCCAGCAAAGACCATTCAAAAAACACAAATATCATGGATTCCGTCGCACTAAATGGCCATATATTGTTCAGCCCGCCTTTATTGCTATGCTAGGCAGTATTGCATACCTATAAATAGATTGATATTATTTGTGTTTATACTGCAATGCTATTTGTAGGACTTTAAAAGTAGTGACACTTGGAGACTAGGAAGTTATGCATAATTCAGTTGGTAAAATGTACAATTATTTTAGATGGAATAACAAACCAAAGCTGTCAGTATTGCTGCAAAATAACTTTGTCCTAACACACTTCCAGGATTCAAGCATGTCTTGGCAAAGCAATTACAGTTAATTATTATTATTTTCTAATTACGTGGCACAGAACAGTTGAGTCTGCTAACAGTTGGTCTGTGACAGCTGCTCTGCTATGTGAATTGTAGTTTAGTATTAGTCATTGAAATCCATATATTTTTATTCTATAATAAATGGTAGCAATAGCGTGACTGTAGAATGTTCTTAGAAATATTTATTTTTGTTATTTTTCTTCATAATCCCACCCCCATGCATTTGCAAGGCAGACAAATGAAAATTTAAAGGGACCACTCCAATGCCAGGGACATTGCTAGGTCGCCAAAAGATCTGGGGCCAGAGCCCATGGCAGATTTGCCACATGCTTGGGAGGGCATATAAAGGATTTGCAAGATTCGTTCTTGTCCTCCAAACAGCATACCTGTCAGAATTTACCACATCCTAGAGGAACCTTGAAGAGGAGCCGTTCACTGTGAGTTAAACAGGAAATGCTTTCCTGGAGGGGTCTGGCGGCTACACTGACAGAGTAATTTACGCATGTGGAATCAGTACTGTGGAGGACTCCATAGTACAGGGTGAGTACAGAGAGCAAGATGCTGAAGCTGTCCCAGGTGGCACTGTCCTGTAAGGAGGTAAAGCTCTGCATGGGGGGGGGGGATAAAATGTGCAACTAAGGTTTTCTGACTCAGAGCTTTAGCCCAGGTAGCTCCCCTAATGATGTGTCTGCACTCTGTTATCATATACATTAAAGTGTATATGAAGGCTGCAGGGGCTCTTTATGTGAATGCTTGTAAGTTTTTTTTCTGTTAATTCACAATATGTCAAATATTGGGCAGCCGCAGACAATTTTGATAATTATGGAGTAGAGTTTGGAACTGCAGAAAATAAAAAATGTTGATAGCTGTTATATATTAGACATGTGCAAATGGGTCAAAAACAATTTGGACACATTTTTCAGTTTCTTTGTGGCCCGTTTGGTTTTTTTGGGCAACAAACTTTTTTCCCCTCCCCATTTGTTTCGGCTGAAATTCAGGGGCATTTTTGATTTGGGAACGAAATTTGTTGCCCTATGCTCACATTACCTCTCACTCACTCTCCCACACTCTCTCTAACTCTCTCACATTCTCGTTCACTCTCTCTCATGCTTTCGAAATGTTTCCTTACCTCCTCTGCTGACCACTTCCACTTCCACTTCCTTCGTCAGCATCTCCACGGCTATTCCCCCGACGGCAAATTCGGCCAAAATGGCGGTGCTGTGGTGACATCCTCCCCCATCCTCCAATCGAGGAAGAGGATGCCGCTGAAAGCGCCAAATGAGGGCAATAAGGTGGTGCTCCTGGTGATGTACTTTACCTGATCCTCCATTCAGGGCAGATAATGTCACCACAATCACTATTATTTTGAGGAACTTACGGTGTTGTCCTCTTCCGCGTTTGGAGGTGGAGAACGTCACCGCAGACCCGCTGTTTTGGCAGAAGTTCCCACCTGGTTAGGTCTGCAGAGATTTGGAATTAGAATGTCTTTTTATAAACAGAATTAACATGTGTAATAAAGGCTCAGTAGATGATTTGTCCATATAAGTAAATAGGCCTTTGCAATATTGTCCTTATTTATTGTCCCTATACCCATTGTAACCCCCACCATTACCATTTAATGAATTTCTTCATAAGTCTGTCTTTTGCATATTATATGGTTATTGACTTGCACTGTCTTTACTATTCTAATACGGGTGTGTGCCTCCTATTTTCAGTGACAAATACACATTCTCATCTGAGAATTAGTGATTATTGGAACACTTTTTTGCTGTGTGGCTTCTACAGTGGCCACTGCAAAAGGTGTCTGATCATCAATAGGCAATAGTTCATTCTAAATGGAGATCTATAAGCTCCAAATGTATGTTGGGTCTTATTTGTCCTTCTTTAATTAGTTTTAACAGATAAAGTAATGGAATAAGTAACATATCTTTTAATCAAATATTATAATGTCTCTATGGCATTAGGAGTACACTAATGCTAATGTTTTATATTAATTTGTAATAAGAAAGGCGCACTCGTTTATATGCTTTATTGTCAAAAACAGTGTACTTTTTGAAAAGCGATTTTGTTGGTAATAACAATTTCAATATATTAAGGCAATAGGAAGTTGTTTTGATAAACCTGCACTCAGCTGAATAGGGTATTAGCATTTCAGCTTCATTTTAGATTGAATATCCATTAGCAAAAAGAAGACAAACGAGTCAGCACTTCAAAGTGAGTGATGTAAGGTTATATCAGCCAGTATACAACAACTTACCTATTAGTTGATGCTTCATGACATTCAAGTGTTTCATAGCTCTAGAGTGTACGAAAGCATTTCAGTGAATTACCTTGAATGCCAAAACACTGCTCGAGTCATCTGAATTATGTGGTTTTAAGGCAGTATTAGGTCCTTGGTAATGAAGCTGATAAAGCAAATGTCACTTGTTTTAGCTGCATGCTTACAATTTACAAACTGTCCATTTAAAGCAGCCGTAAATGGAGGCTCATATTCGATAATGGCAACACTATAAAATATTTTATTTAATAATATAATATATGACCTTGTTGAATGTCTTTAAGGTGATTACCTGGTTCAAACCAAATATCTTTTTTTTTATGTACTCTGTCCTTATTATATTTTATAAGGAGCAGTTTATTCTTTAAAATACAAGCTTTAGGAAACAATATATAAATTCTGTTATACTGTCACTATTAAAAAAGTGCTGTAGCATTTGTTGAATATGTAGTTTGTACAGTATAATCAACTAAGATTGTAGCCATTGACTATTGACTCGTTTATCTTGTAATGAAAAATGATGTCTTTAATATTTTAAACAACTTAATATTTGGCAGTAATTAACAGTTTGTTTGTACTAAATGTAAAGTATATATTAAAATCTCATTCTGTTGTCACCGATACTGAAGGGTCAAATAACCCAACTATTAGACTGAAACTGGGGAAATCTTGCCATCAGTAATTTGGATCCAGATACATTTTCTAGGCCCACAAACTGTAACATCTTTGAGCTTACCTTATGGAACATGTAGGTAATTGAACACACACTTAACTTTGCAAATATCCTCTGTTCATGTATGAAAGCTGATTACTTGACATTTTATTGACTGATAGGAGAACTGAAGCCTTTTTCTGGTTCCACGAAATTCCTGTTGATTGCCCTTATTATATGACAACATCAGTTAGATCTGGATAACCCTTTAATGCTCATATGGACTCATTACATCCACAAACAGGTGCCAAGAGGACCCTTTGGTTTAGCTCCAGTCCTTCATAGGGTGACTTTAGGGCCAGGTGCCAAAGAAGTTTCCAGTTAGAATTATAAAAGGTAGTCAAGGCTGGTGCTCGAGTAACTTAAACTTTATATGTATAATTGGATGAGGATAAATCATTATTACCTTACTGCTATTCTGTTCATATAAATAACGTACATGTGTAAAGGATTTAGAGATGTGAAAATATATTTTTCAATACATGATCATTACCTGTAGCTCATTGTTCAAAATGTCGCACAAAATGTTCTTAAAAGAATTGTATAATGCTGACAGTCAAATGGATGGTGAACAGACAGTGCCATTATTATATGGCATTATAACGAACTTTGATACTTTTGTCTTTTTAATATTATTTTATGTTTCCCTTACCTCCCTCTTATTGTTTGATCCACTGTCTGTTATCACCAGGTATATGTTGAATGGTGTGAACAGCTTTACTGATTCTGTTTTTTCTGTTTTAATGAGAAGATTATTCTATGGTCTTTCTGATTTTCTGAGAACAATTGCATAATGTGCTAAAAGCTTCTGTCATAGTCCTTAGTGTAATGTTCTTATCTCTATATGTTAAAAGTTAGGTGGTGCTCTTTAGTTGCATTTGTTAGTTTGTAGAAGATAGAACTACAACATAGATCCATGTTCAATTATTCCTGGATGTGTTCTTTGCCACTGGTGTAACTTTGCTGGTTTTAGATACAATGGAAGTAAATGACTCTTGAGATGAGCTTGTGCGCACAATTCATGTTTGTGAGTGTAATATTATACATGCATTACATATTTATTATTATATTCTATTCCTGCTTGGATAAACAGACAATTTTTTTTGCTTGTGGACTTTAAGTGTAGCCGCTAACTTGATATGCACAGCAACACATCACATTTTTATACATGTGGAGTGCACAGCTGAGCAAATCCAGGCAAAAGCACTATACTATATCTGCAATGCTTCAGAATCTGCTGGTGTTATATAATATAAATAAATAATTACATCATAAGATAACAATTAACCAAACAACTCTGGCTTGAAGTTTAGACTTTAAATTAGACTTAAGGTAATTTTAGTTGTTTTTCTAGGTAATAAACTCTGAGATTGTTTACTTTTAGTGAAATGATATTTATTTAGCATACTGTTCCTCTGAGATGATAAGCATATTGCTCCTTAAATATTTGTAAACATTATGCAACTTGAACAGTGCTTCAAGAACTATACTGTATCCATTAAATCCAAGAGTTTATCCCACTTTATATGGCAAAGCGCCAACAAAATATTATCATCTAGGTCCTAGACAGTAAATATTACATAGAAGCGAACTATACAACCAGATTTACTGGCCCCTGCCCAATTGTTCCAGGTAAAAGCCTTTTAAACAATATAATATTAGCTGTTTCAACTAATAATTTCTAAAGTGTGACAACTTTACTCAGTAAAGATGGAGAGAAAGTATTAATTGAATACCTAAAAGGGGACAACCACTAAAAATGTTATTACTACAATCACATTAAAATATTGTTGTCTTGTTTGCATAATATAATGTTTTCAGGCACCTGTATTTTTTTACCCTAATCTGGTAGACAAACAATCAGGACTATATCATTTAGGACTAAACCAATATACACAAAAAGGGGGGAAGTTGTCCCAATATGAAGCTTCCAAACAAATGAGTAAAAGCCAGACAAAATATATGAAAAATATGAAAATCTTATTACATGTGAAAAGGCAAAGGCAAATAATGATACATTTTTACTAAAAAAAAGATGGCTGTTTAATGGATATACAAATAAAAAAATATCAATAAAGGAATTAAACATCCTTTATTTATTATTGGACACATTCTATATACAGAAAAGAGAGACAACTATGGAAACCATGTTTGCACCCAGTTATGCAAATGTATTTATGACCAAATGGAAGAATATCTTTGGTCTGAACATAAATGGAGGGCAAAGTTGGTTTTCTATAAGAGTTTTATAGAGGATGTGTTGATTATTTGCAATGATACAGAACATTACTTGAAATATTTTGTATTTTATCTGAACCAAAATAGTTGGGAATGGCATTAAATACTGAATATAATCCTTAGTGTGCCCATTTCCAGGATTTAGACATATATGAAAAAAGATCAACATATACCGTATTGGCTCGGATATAGGCCGCCCCCGTATATAGGCCGCACCCTAAAAGTTGGGTGCTTTTTTAAAGAAAAAGTTTTTTAATAGACATGCTGCCACTCTGCCCCCCCGAGATATGCTGCCACTCTGTCCTCCCCCCCGAGATATGCTGCCACTCTGTCCTCCCCCCCGAGATATGCTGCCACTGTCCTCCCCCCCCGAGATATGCTGCCACTTCCCCCCCTGAGATATGCTGCAACTGTCCTCCCCCCTGAGATATGCTGCCACTGCCCCCCCCGAGATGTGCTGCCACTGTCCTCCTCCTCCCCCCCGAGATATGCTGCCACTGTCCTCCTCCTCCTCCCCGAGATATGCTGCCACTCTGCCCCCCCCCCCGATTTACCAGATCAGACTCCCGGGTGTCTTGCGGGGCCGGCGGGGGACATCTACGCAATACGCGTATACAACTTCCGGTGCCGGCACTCAGGGGATGTGCAGGCACCGGAAGTTGTATACGTGTCCCCTGCCGGCCCCGCAAGACACCCGGGAGTCTGCTCTGGTAAGTCTTGGGGGCAGAGGTAAAACGCATTGTGCGGACGGTCACCGGCTGTGGCGATGCGAGTAAACAACCTCCGCACTGTAATACTATCGAAAATAAATAATTAACACACAGTGTACTCAAACATTTCCTTAAACACAAGAGTGAGTGGAGAACAGGGGATACCTTTAGGGAAATTTCATATAAATTGTTTTATATTCTAATTAATTATAATGATTTATTGAAAGTGTCCTTTTATTTGTACACCATTATCTTTAAATATAGTTTCTATATATGTCCCATATTTCTATATATTTAGAATTATTTAGGATGGATTTTATGGATGATCATTATGATTATTTGATTCCTGGAAGCATTGCACCTTAAAATGTTTTTAAAGTTATTATATTGCTACTTATAGTCCTACTGTAATCAAATGAAGAAAAGCTAAAAACCTCCAGCAAAATGGCACGGGTACAGTGATATGGTGCTGATTGGTGAAACGTTCCCCACATATAGAAATGAAACAAGATCCAAAAAATATTGCAAGACTACAAAAGAGAACCAAGAAAGAACATTTCAATCAAAAATTAATAACCAACAAAAGAGGGCAGCAGGATACATTTTTATAAACCACATACATAAAGGGTGAAGCATGTTTTGTGGAGAAACTGCTTTATTTGTATATTCTTTTAATTTTTATTTCCCTTAAAGTTCTTCAGCATCTTGAGAAAAGAGCTTTTTATAGGACAACTGGTTGCTCTCATTCGGAGGCAGTTTTCCTGTATACTAGACTGATTTTGTTAATGTAACCCAATAAGTAATATTAATTTAATAAATAGCATTATTTACTTATACTTCTGTTTTTTTGTTTCTGCCTGAGATACTATAGGGAGCAGATGTGACCCAAGGATCTACTACCCCCACAGATACTCTCATCTTGTACTGTGGAAAAGAACAGTATAAAAGTTTACATTTTACAGAGCTCCAGAGTTTTTATACTTTTATGTTTTAACTAAACTGTATTTTATTTTTTTTATATTTATATTACATATTTCATGCTATCTGTACCCTCTTGTTCAAGTTGTAATTCTCAAGATAAGTGGTTTCTGTATAATTTGTATATTCTATATATATATATATTATTCTCTTTGGTGTGGTGTAAGCACACTTTCTCACGTATATTTTATGTTATCCCTTTGCTAGTTGGGGACACTAGAGGATTGTTTCAGCTTTTTTAGTCATTCACCTGGTACAGTGTAGAAACATTTTTCTAATAAAGGAAAATATTTGTTTTTTCCACGGGATTTCCTCCTTAATGATCATAAATAGAAGGATCTAAGACCCCGTGTAACCCCCGAACTCAAAGGAGCATAGCTGAAATTTCCCCCAGGTCTGAACAAGTTTCACAATGCATGTGAAAACCTTTATTATACAATTTAAAAGTAATTTATTGTCATTTTTTTGAAGAATGTCTTGAAAGTGTAAACATATTAGTAATGTAATTAGTGCAAATAACTTTGTAGAAACTATGACAATCATTTGATTACAAGTCTTATTAATGTAGGACATGCTGCATTTCCTACAATGTAAATTGAGATTAGTAAATTACTTTGCCAAGAGCAGATATGTTGTATTAAAAACTAACTGCATAACATGAGTAGGTCATGCATAAATATACCTTTTGCAGCATTTTCAGGGAAAACAAATATTCTGTTACAATTTTGTAAATGGGTGCATCAAATTTAAAATTATTGTTTATGTTTATATTTGTTTTTTTCAGTCTTGAGGCATCAGTGTAACATTTTGATACTAGTCCATCCTGTCCTGATGGTTAATGAGTGTACCACTTTTTGTATTGTGGACCTGCAGTTTTCATGCAGTGTGGCATTTTTACTGGTTCAAGAATGTTTCATTACTAATTGTCTCAGGTAGTCTGCTAGGCATATACAATGAATCTAACATACTGCAATAGGAATCAAGGATGAAAACTAACAAAGAGTTTGTATCATGATCATTTCCTGGGTGCATAGAATTTCCAAGCCTTACCCAAACAGTGAATTCTGCAAGTAAATGACATTTTTGTGATCATTATCAGCATAAACTCTTGTACAATTAGTACACTTACCACTTGTATGATTAGCATACTCACTTTAAATGCCCCACACCAGACCTCAGAAGAACAAGAAGCACAGCTCCTCCTAGTGATGCTGTGACATAGCAAGTTGCTTCACCTAGCATCTGCTTAACCCCTTAATGACAAAGCCCGTACATGTACGGGCTCAAAATGCATTGTTTTCAATGGGTTTTGGGACCGCCCATTGTCCTTAAGGGGTTAAGGAGGCCATAATCTCTTCCCATTTCTCCACTTGCACAGCCCCCAATTTGGTTAACCTTTATTACACTCTTAATGGTAATCACCTTAAATATAAATTTTGTGTGTAGATACAAAATTAATGAAAATGGGCATGTTATTTAAAGACAGAAGTAGAAATTTAGAAAAAAAACTGGATTAAAGAAATAAAAAAATATTCATTATATATATATATATATATATATATATATATATATATATATATATATATAGTAAAGAAAAAGACAAGGTAAAAACTTTTTTCAAACATAGAGATCATTGATTGGATTTCAAGAAAAAGAGAGAAAATAATGCATGACTGTTTGGACACTTAGCCTTGTATGTGTCCAACATGCAGCTTCGGCTCCACCCAATAATGACACAACACAGGAATTGTGGGTAAGGACATGGACAACATCTTAATTTACATAACACAAGCCAGCATATAGCAACTATGAATAATCCACCAGATAATGAGTGATCCTGGCAGCTACACCAAACATTAATAAGAGCTCAAATTCTCGGTATCATCAGACTCCACAGAATTTGTCTTCCTAAGCCTTCCTCCAGGCACCAGGTCTTCAAATGATAAAGTGCTGTCTGAGAACTTCTGTTGATAGAAAGGAACAACAAACATACCCACCACAAGCAACAACAAAACACCAACTGTTTAAAACTCTCCTTTGAAACATTGTTGCTCCAGCTTCCCCTACCCAGTCACAGTTAAAATATTGACCTCTGGCAGGGGCCAGCAATCATGTCAGCCTTCCTGACTAGTCCAGTGAGTCCCGTTTTGCATTAATTCGTAAAATAGTTTGTATCACAAATCAGCACATCTTTTAGAGGAGAAAGCAGTAGTTTTTCCAGACGTAAGGAATCAGATCATTGGCCTTCTCTTAGAATCAGGATTTGTCTTTATGTCTGTCCTGTGCACGTTTAAGTAAAACTTTCTTACATTACATCTAACCCTCTGACCCTCTTGTGTTAGTAGTTCTCCTCTAAAATACGCCCCTTCCCTCCCTGTTAAATTCAGTTTTTCAGTTTTTAAAAGTTGATATAACAAAACTACTTTCCTCATTATCTTTACTTACTAGTTACCATTGCAGGAAACTAGAGGATCTCTACATTTCACTTAAATCTACTGTTCTTCAAACTATGTCTCACGAATATAAATGGTTTTAATAAATCCATGCAACTTTTGGATGATAATAGAATTACAATGTAGCATGCTATTGCCCCCTCTCCTAGTTTAAATGCCTATTAATAAAACTGGTGAACCACCATTAAGAACTTCACCCTTTGGGTGAAAGATGCAATCATTTTTTTCACACAGTTCCTTTATTACACCAAGCAGGGCTAGTGTGGGGAATAAATCCAACACTTGGCATGGTTTCTACCTTCATGACTTTCCTCCAGAAATAACACCTGTCAGTATTTAGTCATCAACAACAAATGCTTCCTCGTGTAGGGTTTTTCATCTTCCTTTTTATTAGTAGATACAGTCTTTTCTACCTGTGTTGCTCGGCACTGAGGATGTATTCTGAAGGAGCAGCACATGAAATATGAAGACGTCCACACTATAGAACATGTTTTTATTTAGAACCCTTAGAACCAATTGTAGTACACCTGCCACTTCTTGGAAGTCTCTAAGGGAGTAACACCTCCTCAATTTTTACCTGAGTAGAGTTAGGCTTCGTTTCCATTGGGGTTTTTTTTGCTAAAAACGCCTATAAAAACGCCAATAGCGCCACCTGGCGTTTTTTTGTGAAAAACGGCTGCAGCCAGATGTTAGCTGTAATTCAATAGGAAATCGCAAAATGCCATTTCCACTTGGCGTTTTTCTGTTTGGCGTTTTTTCAGTCCTCTTTGGCGTTTTTCTGCTTTTTTGGGCTCTGTGGCAGTTTTTCAAAACTGCAGCATGTTGACACTCTGGCGTTTTTTGCAAGAAATCTTGGCTTTTTTTCTCCAATAGAAGTCTATGGGAGAGAAAAAACGCCATGAAAAAGCCATGTGGGTTTATTGCCTTGGCGTTTTTTATGGCGTTTTTTCCACAGTTACAATGCAGAGGATGGACCCAGTATCTGTGTGTCCTACGAGAAATAGGCTGAAAACAAGCAGTTTCACACAAAACAAAGTCCTGGACTGGTTCATATTGAATTTTACACCATTTGGAACAAACATGCCATTACAAACAAACATACGCGACCGGATCCTGCGTGCCAAAAGCAACAGCAAACAATTTGCACCATCATTTGGGGCCAATCTTCCCAGAGGAGCAGACATTCGAAATAAAGCATGCCTTACAAACCACAGAAAAGAGACAAAAGGGTCTACCAAGTAAATGACATCAGGAGAGGGCAGATACTTGCCATTTATCCTAATCCCTTTTAGCTGGGTGAAACTTCTAACTTGTAAAGGCTGGAAAAACTGCCTAAGGTCAAAAAAAGCAATTTCCACAGAAAGGCTAAAACGCCAGAAAAAACTGCAGAAAAAACGCCAAAACACAGGTAAATGCAGTGGCAGTTTTCTTGGCAGTTTTCCTGGCGTTTTTTATCAAGAAAAAAACGCCGGACAAAAACCCAAGTGGAAACCTAGCCTTAGAGGGGTTTTACATTTCTGTCTTCAATGTATGAATCTATGAATTGCCATAAAATTACAGCATGGAACATCCTAATTTTGATTAAGCTTGGTCTGTGTTTCTACTGTGTTCGTTTAATCCAATTTGCAACCATGCAGGCATGTTATTATAGTAACCTGTCAAGCTTAGTGTTTTAAGAACAAGTTTTTTTGAAGTTTAATAGAAACAGTGTTATGGAAGTTGTAAATTTAATTTACTTAGGCAACAGCTAAGAAATCATTTTAATGAGACATACAATTCTCGATTTCTAGCTTGCTGATTGACTGGCAACAGAATATAATACAATATATATTTTAAATTTGGAGGGGAAAGACTGAGCCACAGGAATTGACAAATCTTATTGTGTAACATAACATAAAGGAAGGACCTGTACCCTTTCAGAAAGCATCCAGTGTTCTTTTCATAGATATACATGCCATGAGATGGAATAGATAGAACAATACTGAGTAAAGGCAGATTTCTTTGTAATGGACATTTTTCCCATTTCAGACCCCCCTATCACTTTTCATATTCTGTTGCTATAAATTGCGAAATTGTTATTTAATTCACCACTTGTTATTACCTTTTTCATGTTGTACTGTGCCCTTGAATATGATGGTGCTAGATAATTTATTAAATAATACGTTTCAGTAAAATCACCTAAAGTGTATCAAAGAAAATGCTCCTGAGGATCACTTTGTTATACTTTTCACTGATAGGATTGGCAGCTGAGATCCCACCGTAAACTAGACTTGTGCATTCGTTCGGGAGAACATGAAAACAAACACGAATGGTGCTTTTTCTTTGTTCAAACTGAATACCGAATAAACTAATATGGTGGCAGGTAAACGTACACGAAGATGAAGAAGCACAACACGAAGAATGTTCGTGTTCGTCTCCGTTAATATCTCCTACCTAATCTCCCTGGTCCCTTCCCCCCCAAGTCACTGCCTCTAGCCTACCTTGTCTACCTAGCATCGCAGGGGTGAACGGGAACAGAAATCTCAACAATTACTCCCTGCCGGTGACCGATAGAGTCGTTTATATGGACCTTTAACGCTGTATATGAGGCCAAAACTTGGCCTTGGAAGGCCATCATTGGTTGATGCCAAAGGAGGCCCCTGTCGGTGACCAACAGTGTCGCTCATATGGACCTTTAACTCCCAGAGCAGGGAGACCAATGGTGGTGCCAAAGCTGCTGCATATTTTTACCATGTTAACCCAGTATTAAAAAAAAACATGATGAAAGTACACGAATATTTGCCCGAAAAGAACATGAGAACGGGCGAATATTCATGGAATATGAACATTTTTTCCCCCGAAGACAAACACGAAGAGTTGGCCGGTAAACCCAGCGCAAAAGTCTCAGTGATTCATTTTAGCTCACAGAGTTAATTTGTATCTAAGCAAGCACCCTTGTTAGACTGTTATATTAGT